>NC_061807.1:5703569-5721387 GCF_021462225.1 Girardinichthys multiradiatus
TTTTCTAAATTGAACAGCTACTTTCAGTTACAAGACAAGTAGTAAAAATAATAATGCATTTTATTTGGTGGCATCTTTCAAGACACCCAAGAACACTTTCCAAATTTAAAATCAATAAAAAAATTATAATAAAACAGACTGAAATGAAGAACTATTAGAAATGAAAGTGAGAAGCCTAACTTGAACAGAAGGTTTTTGGGTTGTGATTTGAAGGTTGTTAGCAGGAAGTGTCCAGAGATTACGGCAGATTGATATGTTTGGTGGCTCCAGATAGATTATGTAGACCAGAATTAATCTTTTGATCAATGCTAATCATAGCTTTTGCTTTTATCAGTCATTCATTATTCGCCCCAACAGCCATCGGTAGACAGGATTTCTCTTTTTGCAGTTCTCTCAAAAGAGGCCAAACTCCAAAATAACCAGCCAGCTGCCACTGTCTGGACAGATCTGAGTCAGCAGCAGGAACACAAGATGTCTGCAAAGGTCCTGAATACCTTTGTGAAATTAAACAGATACCAGGATCTGGTCATCTTTGGAAATTAGTGATCAGGAAAGTGATTCTGAAAGTAGTTTTGACACAGAGTTAGACTCATGTTGCATTTCTTTCAGAAAAGTTCTCTTTGAATTTAAATGTATTCCTGAAAAAGTAGAACACAACAACAAGCTTTCTCACCTGGGAAGAAAATACACAACTTTGAAACCTGCCACTTGGACTCATGTCATAACTGATCAGATTTGGAAGAAGGTCAAAGAAGGTCACATGTAGATTTGTGTTCCAAAGAGCCGAGGTCCATCCAACCATCAGTAGTACCTACATAGAGACCAGAGGCTCCTGTAAAGAGCATCATGGTGATGTTGAAATGACAGACAGCCACCAGTTTACAGCCTAATGGTTCTCCAATGTTCCAACGAAGTGCAATCGTTCTGCTTTGGTTACTCAGGTCCTTTTATTCCAGGCAAAGAGATTCAATTTACCCTTTAAAATTTAAAATGATATAAAACAACTCTGTAAATACATTTTAAATACTTTATATAGAAAAGCGTACAACTACGGTACCGGAGCCCAGTCCTACTCTTCTCGTGGATGAAGGTGGAACACACCGAAACAAAGACCACTCATCACTATCTACTCTGGGTTCCACCGTGTTACATGAGACCTGAAGCAGCTTTAACTGGACTGAGCAGCGGGTCAGTGGGTGTGATGAACCCTAAGTCTGTGTACAGCTGCAGTAAAACTTCTAATAAAGCATTTAATAAGCATGTTACATGTTTTCTTCATATGTTCCTGTAAGGAGACGCAGGTAGCTCTAAGAAAACTCTAACAGAAGACCAGATATCTCCACCAGCCATTCCAAGTGGTGACTGTCTGGAGACCTGCAGAAGGTCTGTGTGATGGCAGGATGGAGCCAGCTGTGTGGAGGTCAGCAAAGGCAGCAGATCTGATGGAGGTTGGAGATCCTGAGCCAAGCCACCTAACTAATGTAGCCACACTGTGGAAAGTCAAACAAGAGAGAAACGATTTGGACTTAGGGGACAAAGATCCCATCGTATCTTTACAAGTACTAAAATATAGCACACCTCACAGTGGAAGCATTGCAGATATTGGACTGGAAGTTTTTCTGTCACCACTGGAGTCACAGTCAGCTGCATGTGTTCAAGATATTGATCAGGAAATGTCCTCCAAGTGGCTCCATAAAATACACATAAACAACGTCATCATCGTGATGTCACTGTTCTGCCGAAAGAAATAAAAGACTTCGCTTGTCTTCCTTCCTGCGTTGGTAAAGCCATGTCATCGTCTGAAATGAAAACTTATATCTCATAAAGGGCACAAACGAGGCACTAAAAAAGTAAACCATTCTGGTTTGTTTTGGAGCAAAATGGGGGGATGGTGACGTAATTATAAATATAATATCTCATAACAGCACAAACTGCTTAATCTATTTCCTGGAATTTTTCACATGGTTGGGGTATCAGCTTCATGCAGCTCCATCCTGATCATCCAAGCAGAAAGATCCAGACCAGGATTCAAACCCAGGACCTTCCTCCTGCAAGGCAGCAGTGGTACCAATGACACCGTGGAGCCGATGATGTCATCAGACAGACAAAATGTTTTAAAGAATTACACATATACTGCTCAAAAAAATAAAGGGAACACTTAAATAATACATCCTAGATCTGAATGAATGAAATATTCTCATTGAATACTTTGTTCTGTACAAAGTTGAATGTGCTGACAACAAAATCACACAAAAATCATCAATGGAAATCAAATTTATTAACCAATGGAGGCCTGGATTTGGAGTCACACACAAAATTAAAGTGGAAAAACACACTACAGGCTGAAAACAGGCTTAAAACAAGTCAAAATGAGGCTCAGTATTGTGTTTGACCTCCACGTCTCTGTATGACCTCCCTACAACATCTGGACATGCTCCTGATGAGACGGAGGATGGTCTCCTGAGAGATCTCCTCCCAGACCTGGACTAAAGCATCCACCAACTCCTGGACAGTCTGTGGTACAACATGACGTTGGTGGATGGAGCGAGACATGATGTTCCAGATGTTCTCAATCAGATTCAGGTCTGGGGAACGGGCGGGCCAGTCCATTGCTTCAATGTCTTCATCTTGCAGGAACTGCTGACAAATAAATTCAGTGTTTGTATATTTATAACAAATAGAGCTACCTGATGGGTCCCAGCTCAGCCATCAGTGGGTTTTACCTCTGATCAATGAACCTGGAGGTCGTCTCCATTTTTAGCTCTAGATGTTAAACAGGAAAAGTCCGTTTAAAATAAGCAACGATCAGGAAGCGCCGTCCTGGTTCCACACCAGCAAGGAAGCCTTCAACACTGGCTCCCATCTTTGGCAGAATATTCAGAAGATTCATAATAAAAATCATGAATACAGCATCAGAAAGTACTTCAACACGAACAGTAGGATCATCAGAATAACCACATAAGTACACTACTATTTACATACCGGCAAATATCTCACAAGATGGCCGACAGCCTGACATGAGCTGATTCTGGCGCTCTTCTTGTGGTCTTTGGAGGACGGAGGTGAACCAACAGTAGGATGCTTGACAGGTCTCTGTCCCAGCTTGAAGAACAACAGGAAAAATAACACAGTCAGATAATATATAACTGATACTTTAAAGATAAAAATGAGCCAAACTAACCAGACCCACCAGTGTCGTGCTGCACAGACAAGATGTCTTCAATGTGTTCATTAGAAGTCAGTTTTCTGCACTCTGTCAGGATCCTTGGTTTGAAAAAAGTCAATCATTTAACCATAAATCTGCTGACACCTCCTCTCCAAACATCATAGTGAAGTCTTTACTATTTCAGATTAAAAGTGTAAACTTTGAGTGATAATTCACTGAATAATAAGAAGTTGCTCGTCTAACCAATCCAGTGACAGTGAGGAATCATGGGAAGTCATCCAAGACTGTTGAAGAGCACCTCTGATCTTGAACCAGTGTTTGCTGATACTGAAACGGGGCCTCATCTTCTCTTTGAGGGCCGATCATCAGTTGAACGTTTCAAGAAGGATATCTCTTCATGACACTCCTCACCAAGCAGCTGCTTATCAGCGCAGGGAACCTCCCTCCTTCTCTGTGGACTATCCTGATAGGCGGTGCTGGTGGAGGATCTCCGGGTCTGAGCTGCAGAGCTGCTCTGAACAGTTTTTATTCTCCAGGCCAAGTAGCCAGATCCACTCTGTTGGTCATAGAAGTGTTCCTGTCATGTATGCAATGTCCTAAATGTGCTCTTTTAATACATTTTAAAGTATAAATATGAATATTTAAGTTCTACCCATGAATTTCAACCATGTCGGTCACAAGGCTTCTTGTGCTATCCATCAATGTTGTGAGTTTATCATCTTCATCCAAACGAACCTGTCCACTCGGTTCAGCCTGGAGAGCATCTCTCACCATCTACAACAGGGGTGTCCAAACTACGGCCCGTGGGCCAACTGCGGCCTGTGACCCAGTGTTTATTGGCCCGCAGCGAATTTTGAAAATATAATTGAATATGGCCCGCACAAGAAGCTTAAGGTCAACACTGTTGCACTTCTCAGTTTCAACACTAGATGGAGCAAGCCACAGAAATGAGTCGAAGAATGAGACTATGAGACCAAACATCAGAGCTACACATCGTACACCGGTGCCGAACGAACACAGAAAGTCAAGCAAATGGCAGCTAGCCTGCAAGCTCGACAGAAATACACGAAAACGCCACAACAGCAAGTTATGAAGTCGCTAAAGTTATTGCCCAGCACGGAAAACCGTTTTCAGAGGTGATTTTATAAAGCAGCGCCTCATCAAAGTCACAGAAATAATGTACGCAGAAAAAGTGTCGTATTTCAACAATGTGAGCTTATCCAGGAATACAGTGGTGCGGAGAATCGAGGACTTGTCAGCTAACTTGAAAGTCCAGCTGAGAGACGTTTGTGCTTTTGATTTTTACTCGATAGCCTGCGATGAGAGCACAGATAACACAGACTCCGCGCAACTCTGCAGTACTGTTGTACAGTGCAACACTGTTACCAGGCAACATGTTTTTGGCGGCGTGAATAAAAACACGCATCAGCCGCACCGTTTTATAGGCCGCAGTGTTCAAAGTGTGGGAAAAAAGTAGCGGCTTATAATCCGGTATTTACAGTAATTTAAAGTTAAAAAAAGAAATTCACACAAAATATATGCGTCAATATGTCACCTCTAGTGTGTCGGCCCTTTGTTAATTTTTCTATATTTGGCCCTCACTAAAAAAAGTTTGGACACCCCTGATCTACAAGATTAAACATCATAAAGTCAGAAACTATTTCAACCTTCATCATCATCATCATCCAATTCTACCAACAAGCCCCAGTTTAACGGCACCAGATCTTTGTGCATAATATTTTATATCATTTGTTATAAAAGCTGCACTCTTCTTCTACTGCTTCCTGTTCAGCATGGGCTCTCGTTCCTCCGTTTGTGGGAACAATCACTGCTGCATCAGATGAGAGAGAGGAAGCTGGCAAGGAGTCTGCAGAAACTGACACAGATGAGTTGACATGTTGATGATGGATCATGTTGAAGCACAACTGGAAACAGTTGAAAAAATAAATACACAAAGTGGGAAAAAAAATACTTCCAAATACTTATTATTTATGATTTACTCCTTCCTGAGCCTCACCTGTTGACTCCTCCGTTGTCTCAATCACAGTAAGGTTTCCTGCTGGCAAAAGATCCTCAAACATCTGCATCGACATCTGTCCCTGATTCACCTGTCAGGTGTAGCTCAGTCTCAATCAGTCTGAATGATATTATATTTAGAGTAAAGGAAAAATTACAATAAAAATATTACCTGAATTTGTTCAACATTTTAAATCAACTTGTAAAAATACTTTTGTAATTTTTGTTCACAGGGCATCACAAAACACAACCCCATAAGATACATCACATAAATTCAACAGCTATTATGGCAAGTAGTCGACACATTTATTCTGAACTACATGAAAACTGATGGCAGCTTTCTGAAGAAATGTGTTGAAGTCATCATCACCATCTTCAGTCTGTGGCAACACTAGAGTACGAGTCTGGTACTCTGCCCCTGAAAGCAGAGAAACCAGCGGACGTCAACAACGTCACCTTGGAAACTGTGCCCAAGGAAATAAATCCCCAATAAGGCACTTAATGTTCGTAGCCAAGGAGAACAGGACTTTATTCCTCAAAATATAGTCACATTTTATTGTTCCATGTGTTAAAAGACAATTAATATTCCAAGAGCCACAATAGGAAGGGAAGTACACCAGACTGGGGCCTACCAGCAGGGGGCGGGCAATCTACGTATCTACTGGTTCCTAAAACAAATAAAACAAATAAATCACCCTAAGTACTTGTGAACAAACACTCGATGGTGAACAAATCCCAACACCGGTCCAGTTCCACTGGATGCCCCCCCCCCCCACCGCTTTCAGCTCTCAGCCTGGAGACAAAAGGATGGGATTAAACAAAGCAAACACTGACAGAAGAGAACGACCCTACAATTTAGACATGAAATGCTAAATGGAGGTAACCTCTAACCTCTGACATATCCAAGCATTAAAAATCATCTAAAAAGCCCAGGCTGCTACAAGCTGCAAGGTCAGAGGCCACATGGAACCATGGAGTAACCCATAAACAAATGTAAACAACAACAACAACAACAAAGCAGCAGGGTCTCCAGCAGCTGCAGCAGCTTCATGTCAGAGCTGGACGACTCCACCCTTCTGGCCCAACAGCAGGCGAATACGTTTGCCAATACTTTCCGTTTTATGTTGCCAAGCTGAACTGGGAGGATAATTTCCAACCACAGTCCAGTACCAAGCAGGAGACTTCAGGCAGTCTTGATGTTAGAGTTCTGGCCTCTGCAAGTTAAACAAGCGACCTTCCTGCTGAGGTGAAACCAAATGCAGGCATAAAGAAACCAGGAGAGACTCTACCTTCATGCTCACAGCCAGTAATTAGATGCCAGATGTCCTCAATCCTGTGGCAGGCTTCATCTCAGACACTTGGACAAACTTCTGCGTTTCTCCAAACCTTCACCAACATGATGATTAAAAGGCAGCCACTATGTACCAGTATTCCCAGTATGTTCACCATGGATGTAGAGACGGAAACATTTAGGCTTCACTTTACTGGCATCAGACCGTGAGAATATTTCTGTGGTTCTCAGCTAAATAATATCTCAACTCATGTGGCCTCAGATGTTTAATAGTTTTAATGTTCTGTAAAATAATACGCGCTACACCAGTCTGGTAATATAGTTGTACATATATTACATTTATACTGTGACAGGAATGACGTGATTATCGATTGGATCGTCTATCGGCGATTGAAGGGTTGGATCATGATTTATTTTTTCAAAGGGTGATCTTTATTAATTCATTTAATGCCGTGCTGGGGATGTAAAATCAATTTTATATGCGCGCTTCTCTGTAATTTAAAATGTTTTAATCATCATCGTGATCTAGAGGGAATAAAATGCGTCTTTCTCTTTTCTCGGAGTAAGCGCCAACACGGCTCCTCTTCGTCACTCCGCTCCTCATCTTCTTGCTCTGTGCGTCACAAGTGGTGCCGATAGTGCTGTATTATGACGTCACAAAACGAATAAACCACGACAGGCCTCCATTTGAACAAGTCACTTTATTACAAATCCAGAGTTACAGTGTGAAATAAACAGGCTTTAATAAATAATGTGTACAAATAAAAAAGCTGAGTTAAACGGTAGAATATCTTAGAAAATGTGAATGTTACCACAAAATAAAATCACTTCAAATATGACGCCTACTTAGGTTTGCCTTTCATAAGAAATCATAACGAACTTAAAGCTTAAAACATTAAACAATAGAACATTGCAGCCTGCGTATGATAAACACATAAAAATAAATATATGACCTACTTTTACTAATTATTTGACAAGAAAACAAGCATGTTAACTTTATCTGGTTTTAGCAGACTGCGGTACCGGGTTACAACGTTCCCTGCTTTACTGAAATTGCGCTCCGATGGCGTGCTGGTCGCAGGAATGCGCAAATATTTCTGCGCAATTTTTATCATTAAGGGTAAGCGGCTTTCGTTCCTTTTCCACCATTCAGGAGCGTTGGTTTCTCCATCAACTGCCTCTTCTTGGAGGTAATTCGTCATTTCCGCTGCGCTCGTTGCTCAGGAGTTGCAACAGGTGCAGGTCTTATTGAGCCAAGGAGACTGTCCAGTGTTTTCTTCTTTTTGCTTGGCTGGGACTGGGAGAAAGGAGGTGCATCCTCGTCATCCGTAGAGTCCCAGGTGGTCCGGAAGTAGTCTGCTTCCAGAACAGCACCATCTCATCCTCCAGCTGGGTTCTGATGTAGTCCAGGTCAGCAGCTTTGTACCGCGGGTCATGGAGGGGTCATGCTGTGCGCATTAACTGGATGATCTTGTCGTTGTCATATCTACTGTCAAGTTGCTCCAGGATCGTTTGTTTAATGGCTGCAGTCAGTTTGGCATCGCTCTCTTTTTCCTTGAACGTATCTTTAATCAAGTGAAGCAGAGGCAGCAGCGATGAGATGGTGACGTCACTTGACAAGATGTCTGTAAATTCAGATACAGACCTCAGTCCTTCTGTGACAGCCTCCTGCTAATGGTTGGTAGTGTGACGCCGAGTCCTGTCATCAGCAAAAACCCTTCTGATGTGAGGCAGCAGGGTGAGGATCCTCTCTATCATCGCATATTTGCTGCCCCAGCGCGTTGCACAATCCTGTTTTATAAGAGAAAATATAAAGGTCAAAGGTCGGTTATAGGCTGAGTAAAACCAATGATACTTTCTAAATGACAGACAGATAAAACTATCCTCCAATCTATGTTATATTATTATTGGTAATAATACAGTGGCAACACTAAACTAGTGATGAAATTGTACATTTTTAACAGAAAACATATGATTGAAACTGAGTTTATCGCTTGGTGGGATAACAGCTAAATGTTAATACTTACAGTTATTAAAGAAAGCGGTTTCTTTATCCTCTGTTGCTCTTTGCCAACTGAGTGAAAAAGCTCCATTTATTTGGCGACACACTCCGAAAGCCCGGTCCGTTTTGTTTTTTTCTTTATTCAAGGCATTGTTGACGGCTAAGTTCAAATTATGCCCGAAACAACTGATCCATGTCCACTTCAGATCACGAACAGCCGCAACGATGTTGGCTCCGTTGTTGCTTGTAATGCAGACGACTTTCTCTTCTCCTCTTCCCCATGATGGCAACCCATCCTGGAGTGCTTCAGGTCGCACCGCCGCGGTGTGACGAGACATTTGGATTTTAATGTCCAGTCTTTTGAGACATAGTGCGCAGTTATGGACATATAACATGTTAATGTTTGACCACATATCCGTAGTCAAAGCAATGAAGTTAATGAACTATTTCCCCTCTCAGCTGTTCATACAGTTTTGTCTCCAAGAAATATTTCCTCCCAGGCGGTTCATTCTACGCCTCCAGTCTAGTCAACATTTTTTTTTTGAAACTTTCTCTTTCTTCCGTCTGAAATGAGACGCACTCCTTCACCAGAAATCTTTCAACAGCTGTTGTACACTTGGTCCATCTTTCGCTGCCTGGCTTGTATTTAGTTGATTTAGTCAAAGCTGCTGATATTGTGGGCTGTCCCCCCAGAAGCACCTGCAGCGCTGCTGGTTGGACGCAGTTTTGCGGCCTCGGCGGGGTGATGGACTCGAATGTGCGCCAATAAATGTGTGGTTTGCCTATCCTTCACAGGAACACATCATTTACATAATGTGCAAATAGGCTGTTAGGTCTTGAGGCTCACCGTCAGCATTTGGATAGAACCTAAAATATGCCCAAATAACCGACTTAGCTTTCTTTTTGGGCACCAAATTGCTGTCTGACCGCCATGTTTTCGGCACCAAGATTTATTTATTTTTTGATGACATAATTGAGCCCCATCAGCCAATTGGATCATCTATCGACGACAGCCAGTGACCTCGATCTTACGATACGTACTGTGATATCCAAAAGCATATACTTACATTATGAAAACCACGTACATTAATCGACACAATTACGCAAAAAGAAAATGAACGCATCCGTAAAAAAATGCTAAACGTGGCTTTACCTCCCAGAATAACTCCAACTGTTTTCATAAACTAACATTCATATCGTTGAATTGGACTAAACAGAAAACACAAGAAATCGGTTCTGTTCATTTTTTATCTGCTGACCCGGTTGAGACATTTGGAGATCAAGAGAACATACAGGAAATAGTAAATATCTTCAGAACTTCGTTTTTAACATATAATATAATAACCTGCTGGAAGTATCGCTTTAAATAAATGTTTCTCCTGAATGTGATATTTTGTAATGATTTTTATATTTCTACATTTTCATGTAATTCTTTAAAACATCTCTTCTGTCTGATGACATCATCGGCTCCACGTTGTCGTTGGTACCACTGCTGCCTTGCAGGAGGAAGGTTCTGGGTTTGAATCCTGGTCTGGATCTTCCTGCTTGGATGATCAGATTCACTGTTTTCCATTAAACGTCAGATTGAATAAAACCAAGAGATTAAGAGAAGATCAGAGATTCATGAGGAGAAATGATCCAACTGTAAGAATTATTCAGGCTTCAGGGCAGAAAAAGGAGATTTGAGCAGAAATCAGGAGCAACAAAGATTTATTTGAAGGTCATCAATGAAACCAAAGTAAGAACATCTCAGCACTGCTGATGACCTCCATACTATTCCAGGACTGACAGCAACTGTTGGACCTTCATCCCTGCTGAGATGATGAGGAAGATGATACAGAGTAAAGAGCTGTGATGAAGATCTGCTGAGGTTCTCCTGAGGTCCATGGTGGAGAACACCTCAGACCCTGAAGACATCTGGTCCTACTCTTACTGCTGCTGGACGGACAGACGGACCTTCACTTCAAACCAACATGAGCTCCTCTGAGGAGGTTCTTCAGGGTTTCAGATCAAACACTGAACTGATGAACCAGGCTTTGGTTCTGGATGGTTCTGGATCTCCATCAAACGGTCCTCATCCCAGATGATTCTAACAATCATGAAGGAGAACTTGATGGAAATCCTGGAGATGTTCTGGTTCTGATCAGAGTAAAACCAGTTTGTTGGATAAATTCTGACCTAAGAGGAGCAGCAGCATCATCTGGCTCCAGTTGGTGTTGTTCTGAAGTCCATCTGGAAGCAAAACTCCTCCTGAAATCACCAGAACTAATAAAGTCGGGTTTTATAGAAGAAGGAACTTTCCAGATGAAATATTTGCTCTAGTTTGAAATATGTGATAAAAAGTCAAGAAAATGATGGAAAAGTTCTTCAAGAACCCGACTGAGAAGAGACGATTTGAGGCTCGTTAGTTGGAGATGATTGAACCACAAAGCAGACGGATGTTTTCTGGACCTCCTAGAAGACACCATGTCTGAGCTGCAGGACAGAAGTAATGTTCTCTGTTCACAACGTTGGAAGCAAATCTTCTGATTTCTTCATCATCCATGTTGTTAGATCATCACTAGACGTTGTTTCATCGTCACAAAGTTCATGTTCAGCATCTAAATCGACCACTTTATTAGGAACAGTGTTCAGAAGACCTGCCAGAAACCATCAAACATCAACAGCTTTTAAATCTGACTTATTTTTATGGTTTAATCTGCTGTAAAAACCAGTTGATCAGCTGCATGAAACTGGGAATGGTTGAATAATTAAAATGGTTCAAGGTTCATTCTGCAGATTCAGTGTCGAGTTTAAAACTCAGAAAGACACAAACTACGTCTCCATGATGAAGATTTAATGAAGCTTTGGTTGCAGGAGACCTCCTCTCCGTTCAGCCTGCTGCTCCTGATGAAGAGCAGCAGACCTCCTGGAGAGAAGGTCCCGTTTCATACAGAGCAAACATCTCAGTGCAGTAGATACATGTGACAACTTTATAATGACTGGATATATCGAAGAGAGGAGGAAGAGCAGCAGAGTGAAGAAGAACTTAGAAAAACACTGAAACATCCAGGTTGACTCCACAGAAATCCTGGAGATACAAACTGCTTCTCACACAGTAACAGAGGTCCGTAGAAGATCAAATATGGATCAGAACATTGACAGGACATAGAAATACAGAACCAGAAGCGTTGATCAGAACTTGATAAAATGAGTTGATCAGGTAACAGATGTAGAAAAAGCTGCTAGCAGTTTAAAACCTGGACTAATGGCTGCCTGGATAGAAGAACTAATATTTAACATGTGAGCTGCTGTTGATCAGGACTGGAACCATCTCTCTCTGCTGCATCGTCACACTGAGGAGAACAAGTTCTAACATGGTTCTGGAGGATCAGTCAAACTGGACCTGAAGTAAACCCTAAAGGAACAAAATATTTACAGCTTTTCTTTGGTCAAAACATCCAAATTATTAACTTGAAGTAAACAGTTTTCATATTTTTCCTCGTCTGGATTTGAGTTGATGAGAAAATAATGATGGAGAGGTTGTTCCTCAGGAGGTTCTGGCTGGTGCTGGGTCAGATTTCTGGGTCCGATTGGGCTCAAATGTTAAATCTGTTGCTGTTCTGACTGCAGCATTAATAAATCCCACCGTTTCTCTCCATTTAAAACCAGAACCAGTCCTCATAAAATGGTTCTCCAGCTCAGACACAGGCAGCAGAAATGATCCAGTTACCTTCATACCTTCAGCTTGAGAACAACTGCTGGATTGGACGTCATAGAACCTAAAATGGTTCTGATCTTTAACTGGAAACATCCACTTGACTTATTCACACCCAGGTTGAGTCCGATTCTTCTACCTGAAAAGGCTTCAAGTTCTCTATAATCAATACTGATCAAGGTCTGCAGACTGGATCAAGGTTCCTCTGATGATCCATCAGAACCTTCACTGAGATCTTCTCTCTGATCCAAAGTCAGATTGGATCAGTAATCAAAGATGGATCAACAAACTGACCAGACTTGATGTTCAGCCATCAGAGGAGTCGGATCAGTGGAGCTGGTTCTGGTCCTGATGTCCTTTGGTTGGTTCTGGACCTGAACTGTTGGTGCTGAGGAGTCAGAAGACAGATGGTCAGAAGATAGATGGTCAGAAGACCTGGAAACTGGTCCCTGTCTGGACTGGACCTCTGCCTCCTGCACTGGTTCCTCATCTTCATCATTCTAATGTGTTGCTATGGAAACATGCTGCACTCATTACATCACATTTACTTTGACTCTTCCACCTTCTAATGAGCCTCTGATCACTATTGATCACAACTAATCAGCTGATTGGAAAAATACAACAACATCAGATTTAAACCACTGACCTTTGACCTGGAGATCAACTTGTTTCATCATCAGGATGTTTCTCTCCCTGCTGGAGACGATGCAGGTGTAGATGTTACTGTCTTTATCTGTGGGATGTTTCAGAGTCAGACTGAGGTCTCCAGTTCTCAGCAGGTCTTCATTCATCTTGGTTCTGGTTCTGTAGAACTGGTTCTGTTCTTCAGAATGATCAGAACCGTTCTTATACACATGGACCTTCCTGTTTCTACTGTCCTTCCACTCCACTGTAGCATCTCCAGGCAGGTGAACTATGGTTCTGCAGGGCAGCAGGACCGACTCCACCCCTGAATCCACCTCCACCTGTTGGACTGAGAGGACAACAAAGGACAAGATGAGTTGGACAGACAGCAGCAGGAGGTCTGATGGTCACATGACTGTCTCCTCCTTGTCTCTGAGTCTCATGTTGGTGGAGGACTCTCAGGATGAAGAAGGTCCAGCAGGTTGTTTGAGGACGTGGACCAACCAGGTGACCTGAGCTCACCTGACGTCTGTCTTCTGTCTGACAGAAACCAGTTTAAACCAGTTTCTGATGAAGACGTATTTTCTTCTTCAGGACATTTGGAGGAGCTACCAAAGGAGTCAGAAACTATCAAGGAGCCAATCAGATGGATGAGTGAGAAGATTGTGGAGCAGATGATGATCAGAGAGCTGAGAACCCTCTGAGATCCTGAGTTCATGAACCATGATGGAAGCATCAGGTCAGAGATATCTGTCCAGCTTCTGATGAAGATCTGGGAATCAGCTGCTGACTGACAGCAAACTAAAAAGTTCTGCTTCATCCTCAGTCCCTGACCCATTAGGTTCTGGTTCTGTTTGTCCTCAACCTGACAGAGACATGAAGCTGCTGAGATCTGACCCAGAAACCACCAAAAGGTTCCTCAGAGACACAGAGAGGAGCTTCTAGAGTCCTGCTCTGGATCCTCATGGAGACGGTTGTGGCAATGACAGGAGATCAGTTAATGACCATCAGCATTATGGGTAATGTAGTTTTAGAGACTCACCTGACATGAAATAGTGCCGAAAATGATATAAAAGACCAGCAGCAACAATTAGAACCAGAACCAGGAGAACCAGGAGAGCTATGGCCCAGGATGGAAACGGTTCTGTAGAGACACATGAAGAAAGAAAGATGGATGGATGGATGATCTTGTTTCAGAAGAACCAGAACATTGTCAGAGGAGGAAAACCTGGTTGACTCAGAGTTTGTCAAGAAGCTTGCAGAGATCTGATTGGTAGAGACAGTTCCAGCTAACAACCAGAACAGGATCTGGATCAGTTAAATCTGCTTCTGATTGGATGATTTTCAGGAAAACCGAGGATATTATTGACAGGTTTAGGACATTACTCTGGTCTAAGAACTGAGATGCTTCCAGTCAAGCCTGCTTCCTCAAGCTGCCTCAAAGGTACCAGACCATGACCTGAAAGGGTGAGAGCAGCAGAATTAACTGGGCCTCAAGAACCGGTACTATAAACAGGTTGGTTCTGGATTAGTTGTTACTGAGGAAACTCCAGAACTCTCCTGGTTGCAGTCTTGGTATCTGGGTCTAGTCTACAGACCACTGTTGATTAGGAGCTGAGATGGTGAGATGATTACTTTTAATTCAGGTCTTTCTGTAGTTTTAGGATCAAACTTGAACAAATTATTTCTAACTGCTCTAAATCTGATATAAAAGCAGTAAAATGTTCTGGTGTAGCAGAGAAAACCTGACAGACATTAAAACTAATCATCTTCATCACCTGCAGCTGATCACATGAAGACCAGCATGAACATCTACTCTTCAGCCTCTAACAGCTGATGATCCGTCCAACCTCAATTAAATGTGGTGAAAACATCCGGGCTTGGATGGCTCCAAACCAGATGATCCAAACCAGGTTTGGGAGTAATTATGGACTCAGATTCTCCAGAAACTCATCAGCTCTGTTTTACAGAAAGGTTTCTTCTAGTTCAGGCAAATAGTGAAACTAAAGCCAGTTTTGTGGAGGCAGGACTTGGAGAGATTAAAACTCGTCTTCATCTTAACTCGTCTCAACTATTGCAAAGCACTTCATGTTGGTGTCGGTCCAGCAGGACTTTCAGGTCTTCATCTCGTTCAAAGTGCTGCTGCCCGTCTTTTAACGGGTCCACAGAGACATGAAGACATCTCAGCGATTCTGTCCTCCCTTCATTGGCTTCCTCTGCATCACAGAGTTAATGATAAAATCCTGATGTTGGCTTAGAAATGCTCCTCTGTTCCTCTCTGGGTTCCTCCAGCCTTACCTTCCTAGATCAGTCCACCTGCTGCTTCTAGTTCTCCCAAAACCTTAAGAGGAGATCCAGCTTTTCCAGCTTCAGCTCCCAAACCTTGGAAAACGTTGCCTTGAAATATTAGACGGGCATCTTCACTTCCTGTTTCTAAGTCTCAGTTAAAATTCTGTTTCAGCAGCGTTTGGCCCGGTTTGAGCTGACCTGCTCTTTTAATGCCTCTCTTCTATTTTAGGAGGGTTTTATATTTTTTATTCATCTTATTTTTGTACTTTGGGTAAACTTGCTGTTTGTTAAATGTGTTTTATAAATAAATTGGACTTTGACTTGAACTTCAGCCACAACATCATGAACACCTTGCTAGAACCAGCTTGGACCCCCTTTTCCTTTCAGAACCGCCTTAATTCTTCATAAAGAGTTTCTTATATTATCATTGACCTGCTTGTCAAGATCAAATGTTACACCTGTCATAATATTACTGACATGATCAATCTGCTCTAGTCATTGTAGTCTTCTGAATTTTATAAAACCATCTTCCTGTTTTTCCTTCATCCCACCTTTTTTGCCATTTTTCCATCAGCTTTCCTTTAACAATACTCTTTCCCTCAGATTTACTTGTTTTAACTATAAAACTAATAGGATTTTGAATTATCCTCTTTGCTATTTTATCTGCCTTCTCGTTTCCTTCTACTCCAATATGTGCTGGAACCCACACAAATATAACTATCAAGCCCATTTTTTGTATTCTGTATAATGTATGAAATATTTCTTATAAAACGTCCATCCTACTATCTGATTGATTATATTTTAAACTTAATAATGCAGAGCTTGAATCTGAGCAAATGACTGTTTTTAATGGTTTTATGTCTTCTACCATTGTAAAGCTAATAATATTGCCAATATTTCTCCTGTGTATACTGATAAGCCGTCTGTAATTCGTTTTCCTATTTTTAGATTGAATTCTGGTACTACAAAAGCTATTCCTACTTTTCCATTTATTTTTGATGCATTTGTATATATTTGAATATATCTATAATAATTATTTAAATGTATCTGTACTGAATAACTATCTACTATGGAAGATTTATCTTGCTTCTTTTCCATTATTGACATATCTACTGTTGCTTCTGGTAGAATCCATGGTGGTATAATTGATATTGGTGATGTTTGACTAATTTCTAAATCAATCATTTTAAATTCTTTTACTTTATTTTCAATTGTCCATCCAAAACTCTTCATTTCTTTATTTTCTTTTTCCCAACATGGATTTAAAATTTCCCAAATTGGATGATCAAAGTTATTACCTTGTAAATTTAACCAATAATTTATTTCTTGTTCGCCTCCCATCATTAATACATACTAGATTTTTTATTTCCATTAATTCTTCTATAACTTGTCCATTTTTATCATTACAATTACCCCACAATGTACTATTTGCATTAAAATCTCCACACCAAATTACTTTCCCTTCCAAATATTCATTTAACTCCATTATTTCAATTGACAATGTTTTACATGGATTATAAAAATGTATTATTTTAAATTTACCTTCTTTTTCCCATATCTCAATTACTATATATTCAAGTTCTTTCCCTTTCCCTAATACCTGATATTGTATCCCTTGCTTAATAAATATTCCACATCCTCCTGTCGATCTCTTCTTACACCATCATATCCTTTTATCACAAAATCCAATGTTGTTTTTAACCATGTTTCCTGAACACAAATCATTTCTGGTTGTTCTTCAAGACTATCAATATAACCTTTAAGTTCTTGTCCGTTAGCGATTAAACTTCTTGCCTTCCATTGTAATATTAACATGTACTTTCACCAGATGGTCCTTGTCTCCCATCTACCTCCAACTTTTTATTTATGTTCTCCCACGATCCCTCCTTAAACCCCAAAAACGTTTCAGCTCCTCTCACTATTATTTTAATCTTCTCAGTTTTATGCTTGGCTTGGTCAGTACAGTTGATAACACATGCTACGAATAATGTTAGTTTTTCTACTGATATTGTAACATTTTCTTTGCTTTGCTGTGGAATTTGATTCGCTATTTGTTCAATCTTTCTTGTTTTCTGTTCCTTCACATTTTTAACTGCTTCTGCATAGCTTATGTTTTTAGTCATTTTAATCTGTATGATTTCTTTTGCCTTCTTCCTTACTTCACATCCTCCATACGTAACTCTATGTTGCCCTCCACAGTTACAACATTTTTCTTGTACTTCTTCTTTACATTCTTCAAACTTGTGATCTTCACCACCTTTAGGACATCTCTGCTTCCCTTTACAAACTGCTGCTATGTGACCTTTGACATTTGAAACAACGAAGTGGTGGAGGGATATAAGGTCTAACCTGAAAGCTGAGATAACCTATTTTGATGTTTTGTGGCAACTCTTTTTCTTCAAATTCAATGAAGATTGACATACTTCCTACTTTTTCTCCATTTATTGTTTTTGACAATCTCTTCAAGTTATTCACTTTTGCACCAATAATACTTCTCTTAATTTTATCAAGATCTTCATCTAGGAGTGATCCCATAAATCACTCCTCTAAGTTTTTTATTTTCTCCCATGATTTTTTTCTCCAACACCGTTTTCTTGCAGATATTATCCACCTTTAAAGCTTTGTTCTTTTGTTCTTCATTTTTACAAACTACCAATAAGTTTCCATCTCTCAAAATCTTTACCATTTCAACATCTCCAATTTTCTTTTTTATCTCTCTTGACACCACAATGG
>NC_061807.1:5721627-5814127 GCF_021462225.1 Girardinichthys multiradiatus
ATGGAGCCCATTTAAAATAAGGCTTACTGAAAATTTCAAAATAAAAGCCTCAGTCTTTCATAATTATTAGTGATTTTTTTCAGCTGATTACGGCATACATAATGATTTTAAAATTGCAAGCAGGATCTATATAACCAATGCAACTAACCCAGACCTGAAAGTATAACCATGCTGGACTTTCAAAATAAGACAAAACATGCTCTACAAAATAAAAGCCTTAGCATTTTGAACAATAGATCATTTCAGGACTGGCCTTCACACTAATGTTGGAGCCCATTTAAAATAAGGCTTACTGAAAATTTCAAAATAAAAGCCTCAGTCTTCCAGAGTTACTAGTAATTTTTGAAGGTGATTATTGCATACATAATGATTTTTTAATAACGGCCAGAGAAACTTTGTGGTCCCAGAAGCACGCACCAAGAGGCAGGCCCCGTCTAAATTTCTTCCGAAATTTTCTAGTGTTCTATTTACTATGCCCTTATGAACACCTATCAACATTAATGCGGCCCGAACGGAAGAGTGTACCCCCACAATATATATATCAAAACGTGCGGCTTGGACGGGAGAGGTGTGCTATTACTTTTGGTTTCAGTGTGACTTACCATGTTGAAGTAGTTCCCCATGAACCAAAGCCTAAAAATGCCATAGGAATGAATAGGAAAATGAAACACAGTTTCACCAGTAATCCATGAGTGACACCATTTCTTTCCATCCTCCTATTTTATACTGTGAATGACATAGAGCTATGAAACTTTCCATGATTGGAGACGGGGGACAGCTGTTGACCACATTTCAAAAAGTTTTCAAATACCATGTACGGTTTCAGAGTTATAGCCAGTTGTTCGGGAGCATGCGCCTCCATGTTATAATGCCTAGACCAGGGGAGACAGAGAGAGAGGTGCTGCGTGAGTGAGAAACAGCAGGTGTCAAAAAAGGATGGATATTATCGTTATTGATCCGGCACAAACATTTACAGTTCTTTTAAGCTCTTCAAGGCTCTACCATGAATCCTGATGCCAGATAAGCTTAACTCGGCCACAGCTTGGCTCTGGTGCCAGAAGCACGCACCAAGAGGCAGGCCCCGTCTAAATTTCTTCCGAAATTTTCTAGTTGGGGCCTGCCCAAGCATTGCATAGGAGAGCAGTGCATTGCGAAGCAATGCACTGCCTCCCATGCAATGCATGGCAGGCACCTATTACTATGCACCTCTAAACTGGTCTCTTTATTTATTTATTTATTTATTTTTCTTCCGTCAAAATTAATGCGGCCCGAACCGCTGCGTGCACCCCCACAATATATACATCAAAACGACCGGCTCAGTCCCGTGAGGTGTGCTATTACTTTTATTGGCGTTTCGAGTTACTATGGCGACGTAATTAACGAAAAACCGAGCCCAAAAATCACATAGGAATGAATGGAGTCAGGGGCGGAAGAAATCCTCAAAATTCACTGTTTTTGAGGCTCTGCTGTATCGCCATACTTTCACCTAGAAACACAGTTTGACTTTCAGTTTGTAGGAAAATCCGCCGGCTCTTCAGAAGTGAAAACGGTTTGTTGATAACTGCTACGGTTTCTCTAAAATTAGACTCCAAGCGACACAAAGTTTGAGAGAAAATCACACTCTTAACAGTGGAGATGGCAGTTACTAGAGTGTAAAAAGAGGGGATTTTTTTCAGGAAAAATGAGTTTCAACTGGCACTCACGGCCACAAATTTCGCTCTACAGCCACAATTTTCGGTCAGATTGTAGGGCCGGGCCTCTGCTTTCACACAATAATTTCAAAATTGTTCTAAGTCTCATAGATTTCTGTCAAACACCCCTCGATCGCCAAGAGTCAGTAGATTTCTGTAGGCCTTCTCCCATGTATTTTCAATGAGAGCTTGACCTGTAATCCATGAGTGACACCATTTCTTTCAAAAATCATATTTTATACTGTGAATGACATAGAGCTATGAAAATATCCATGATTGGGGACGAGGGATAGCTGTCGCCCACAGTTTAAAAAATTTTCAAATACCATGTACGGATTCCGAGATATTAGACTTTGTTCGGGAGCATGTTCAGGCATTTTTGCCTTTTTCTCCATTTTCCCTTACTTTTCACCCAGTGTTGTGTCTTTATTATTATATTTTCACTAATAAAGGATGAATATTAATGTTCCCCTGTCCGTTCTGATAAAAACGGTCCAAGAATGACATCGATCGCCCCTACGGTTTCAGAGTTATGCCCAGTTGTTCGGGAGCATGCGCCTCCATGTTATAAAGCCTAGACCAGGGGAGACAGAGAGAGAGGTGCTGCGTGAGTGAGAAACAGCAGGTGTCAAGTTACACTGACGCTCTTTGCTGATTGGCTGATTCATTCCTCACTGTTCTATTTATAGCTCTGTGTATCTCCTACTGTATATGTCTGGATGGGATTCTGTCTTTCTTTCTGCCTCTCTGTGTCTCACACTGAGACACACACACACACACACACCCACACACACATGCATGGATTACTATCTTTCTGAGGACTTTGCATTGACTTTCATTGATATTCATTCATTTCTATGGCTTAAACCTGACATGACACCTAACCCTTTGACCAGCTTCATAGGGGGCAAGTACATGGCGGCCATGTTGTGTGGGGAACTTAAACACCATGTACTGCTGTTCCAACATCCACACAACAGTGATTGACCCTAAAGGTCAATTTCTTTCATCAACCCTCCATGCTTACTAAGGATTATTTAAAGCTTATAATAACATACACAATGGTTTTAGAATAGCAAGCATGTTCTATATAACTAATAGAAATAACCCAGACCTGAAAGGACAACCATGCTTAATTTTCAAAATAAGACAAAATCTGCTCTATAAAGTAAAAGCCTTTAAACAATAGATGATTGCAGGAGTGGGCTTCACACTACTGTTGGAGCTCCCCCAGTAATGGGAATGGGACTATGCTGGCCTTTTAAAATAAAGCTTACTGAAACTTTCAAAATAAAAGCCTCAACCTTCCATACTTACTAATGATTATTTAAAGCTGATAATGGCATACACAATGGTTTTAGAAGAGCAAGCAGGTTCTATGTAACTAATGGAAGTAACCCAGACCTGAAAGGACACCCATACTAGGTTTTCAGAATAAGACAAAACATGCTCTACAAAATAAAAGCCTTTAATCAATAGATGATTGCAGGAGTGGGCTTCACACTACTGTTGGAGCTCCCCCAGTGATGGGAATGGGACTATGCTGGTCCTTTGAAACAGGCTTACTGAAACTTTCAAAATAAAAGCCCACACCTTCCATACTTACTAATGATTTTTGAAATCTGATAATGGCATACACAATGGTTTTAGAAGAGCAAGCAGGTTCAATGTAACTAATAGAAATAACCCAGACCTGAAAGGACACCCATACTAAGTTTTCAGAATAAGACAAAACATGATCTACAAAATAAAAGCCTTTAAACAATAGATGATTGCAGGAGTGGGCTTCACACTACTGTTGGAGCTCCCCCAGTGATGGGAATGGGACTATGCTGGTCCTTTGAAACAGGCTTACTGAAACTTCCAAAATAAAAGCCCACACCTTCTATAGTTACTATGAATTTTGTGAGCTGACAAGTGCATAGAAAATTATTTTTAAATAGCAAGCGGGTTCTATTTAACTAATGGAACTAACCCAGACCTGAAAGTACAGCCATGCTGGACTTTCAAAATAAGACAAAACATGCTCTACAAAATAAAAGCCTTTGCATTTTAAACAATAGATCATTTCAGGACTGAGCTTCACACTAATGTTGGAGCTCACCCAGTGTTGCCCATTTAAAATAAGGCTTACTGAAAATTTCAAAATAAAAGCCTCAGTCTTCCAGAGTTACTAGTAATTTTTTAAGGTGATTATTGCATACATAATGATTTTTAAATAACGGCCAGAGAAACTTTGTGGTCCCAGAAGCACGCACCAAGAGGCAGGCCCCGTCTAAATTTCTTCCGAAATTTTCTAGTGTTCTATTTACTATGCCCTTATGAACACCTATCAACATTAATGCGGCCCGAACGGAAGAGTGTACCCCCACAATATATATCAAAACGTGCGGCTTGGACGGGAGAGGTGTGCTATTACTTTTGGTTTCAGTGTGACTTACCATGTTGAAGTAGTTCCCCATGAACCAAAGCCTAAAAATGCCATAGGAATGAATAGGAAAATCAAACACAGTTTGACCAGTAATCCATGAGTGACACCATTTCTTTCCATCCTCCTATTTTATACTGTGAATGACATAGAGCTATGAAACTTTCCATGATTGGAGACGGGGGACAGCTGTTGACCACATTTCAAAAATTTTTCAAATACCATGTACGGTTTCCGAGATATTAGACTTTGATCGGGAGCATGCGCCTCCATGTTATGAAGCCAGGCCAGGGAGAGACACAGAATGAGGTGCTGCGTGAGTGAGAAACAGCAGGTGTCAAAAAAGGATGGATATTGATCCGGCACAAACATTTACAGTTCTTTGAAGCTCTTCAAGGCTCTACCATGAATCCTGATGCCAGATAAGCTTAACTCGGCCACAGTTTGGCTCTGGTGCCAGAAGCACGCACCAAGAGGCAGGCCCCGTCTAAATTTCTTCCGAAATTTTCTAGTTGGGGCCTGCCCAAGCATTGCATAGGAGAGCAGTGCATTGCGAAGCAATGCACTGCCTCCCATGCAATGCATGGCAGGCACCTATTACTATGCACCTCTAAACTGGTCTCTTTATTTATTTATTTATTATTTTTCTTCCGTCAAAATTAATGCGGCCCGAACCGCTGCGTGCACCCCCACAATATATACATCAAAACGACCGGCTCGGTCCCGTGAGGTGTGCTATTACTTTTATTGGCGTTTCGAGTTACTATGGCGACGTAATTAACGAAAAACCGAGCCCCAAAATCCCATAGGAATGAATGGAGTCAGGGGCGGAAGAAATCCTCAAAATTCACTGTTTTTGAGGCTCTGCTGTATCGCCATACTTTCACCTAGAAACACAGTTTGACTTTCAGTTTGTAGGAAAATCCGCCGGCTCTTCAGAAGTGAAAACGGTTTGTTGATAACTGCTACGGTTTCTCTAAAATTAGACTCCAAGCGACACAAAGTTTGCAGAAAATCACACTCTTAACAGTGGAGATGGCAGTTACTAGAGTGTAGAAAGAGGGGATTTTTTTCAGGAAAAATGAGTTTCAACTGGCACTCACGGCCACAAATTTCGCTCTACAGCCACAATTTTCGGTCAGATTGTAGGGCCGGGCCTCTGCTTTCACACAATAATTTCAAAATTGTTCTAAGTCTCATAGATTTCTGTCAAACACCCCTCGATCGCCAAGAGTCAGTAGATTTCTGTAGGCCTTCTCCCATGTATTTTCAATGAGAGCTTCACCTGTAATCCATGAGTGACACCATTTCTTTCCATAATCATATTTTATACTGTGAATGACATAGAGCTATGAAAATATCCATGATTGGGGACGAGGGATAGCTGTCGCCCACAGTTTAAAAAATTTTCAAATACCATGTACGGATTCCGAGATATTAGACTTTGTTCGGGAGCATGTTCAGGCATTTTTGCCTTTTTCTCCATTTTCACTCTCTTTTCACCCAGTGTTGTGTCTTTATTATTATATTTTCACTAATAAAGGATGAATATTAATGTTCCCCTGTCCGTTCTGATAAAAACGGTCCAAGAATGACATCGATCGCCCCTACGGTTTCAGAGTTATGGCCAGTTGTTCGGGAGCATGCGCCTCCATGTTATAAAGCCTAGACCAGGGGAGACAGAGAGAGAGGTGCTGCGTGAGTGAGAAACAGCAGGTGTCAAGTTACACTGACGCTCTTTGCTGATTGGCTGATTCATTCCTCACTGTTCTATTTATAGCTCTGTGTATCTCCTACTGTATATGTCTGGATGGGATTCTGTCTTTCTTTCTGCCTCTCTGTGTCTCACACTGGGACACACACCCACACACAGACACACACTCACACACTCACACACAGACACACACAGACACACACCCACACACAGACACACACACCCACACACAGACACACACCCACACACATACACACACACCCACACACAGACACACACCCACACACAGACACACACACCCACACACAGACACACACCCACACACATACACACACACCCACACACAGACACACACCCACACACATACACACACACCCACACACAGACACACTCCCACACACATGCATAGATTACTATCTTTCTGAGGACTTTGCATTGACTTTCATTGATATTCATTCATTTCTATGGCTTAAACCTGACATGACACCTAACCCTTTCACCATCTTCATAGGAGGCAACTACATGGCGGCCATGTTGTGTGGGGAACTTAAACAGCATGTACTGCTGTTCCAACATCCAGACAACAGTGATTGACCCTAAAGGTCAATTTCTTTCATCAGCCCTCCATGCTTATTAATGATTATTTAAAGCTTATAAAAACATACACAATGGTTTTACAATTGCAAGCATGTTCTATATAACTATTAGAAATAACCCAGACCTGAAAGGACAACCATGCTTGATTTTCAAAATAAGACAAAACTTGCTCTACAAAATAAAAGCCTTTAAACAATAGATGATTGCAGGAGTGGGCTTCACACTACTGTTGGAGCTCCCCCAGTGATGGGAATGGGACTATGCTGGTCCTTTGAAACAGGCTTACTGAAACTTTCAAAATAAAAGCACACACCTTCCATACTTACTAATGATTTTTTAAAGCTGATAATGGCATACACAATGGTTTTAGAAGAGCAAGCAGGTTCTATGTAACTAATGGAACTGAACCAGACCTGAAAGGACACCCATACTAGGTTTTCAGAATAAGACAAAACATGCTCTACAAAATAAAAGCCTTTAAACAATAGATCATTGTAGGAACTGGGCATTACACTACTGTTGGAGTTCACCCAGTGTTGGAAATGGGACTATGCTGCTCCTTTGAAATATGGGTTACTGAAACTTTCAAAATAAAAGCCTCAACCCTCCATAGTTACTATGGATTTTGTGAGCTGACAAGAGCATAGAAAATGATTTTTAAATAGCAAGCGGGTTCTATTTAACCAATGCAACTAACCCAGACCTGAAAGTACAACCATGCTGGACTTTCAAAATAAGACAAAACATGCTCTACAAAATAAAAGCCTTTGCATTTTAAACAATAGATCATTTCAGGAATGGGCTTCACACTAATGTTGGAGCTCACCCAGTGTTGGCCTTTTAAAATAAGGCTTACTGAAAATTTCAAAATAAAAGCCTCAGTCTTCCAGAGTTACTAGTCATATTTTAAGCTGATAATAGCATAGAAAATAGCATTGACAATAAAAAAATAGCAAGCTCTGGTCGGAGCAAAACGCACCAAGAGGCAGGCCCCGTCTAAATTTCTTCCGAAATTTTCTAGTTGGGGCCTGCCATAGCATTGCATAGGAGAGCAGTGCATTGCATTGCGAAGCAATGCAATGCACTGCCTCCCATGCAATGCATGGCAGGCACCTATTACTATGCACCTCTAAACTGGTCTCTTTATTTATTTATTTATTTATTTTTCTTCCGTCAAAATTAATGCGGCCCGAACCGCTGCGTGCACCCCCACAATATATACATCAAAACGACCGGCTCGGTCCCGTGAGGTGTGCTATTACTTTTATTGGCGTTTCGAGTTACTATGGCGACGTAATTAACGAAAAACCGAGCCCAAAAACCCCATAGGAATGAATGGAGTCAGGGGCGAAGAAATCCTCAAAATTCACTGTTTTTGAGGCTCTACTGTATCGCCATACTTTCACCTAGAAAAACAGTTTGACTTTCAGTTTGTAGGAAAATCCGTCGGCTCTTCAGAAGTGAAAACGGTTTGTTGATAACTGCTACGGTTTCTCTAAAATTAGACTCCAAGCGACACAAAGTTTGACAGAAAATCACACTCTTAACAGTGGAGATGGCAGTTACTAGAGTGTAAAAAGAGGGGATTTTTTTCAGGAAAAATGAGTTTCAACTGGCACTCACGGCCACAAATTTCGCTCTACAGCCACAATTTTCGGTCAGATTGTAGGGCCGGGCCTCTGCTTTCACACAATAATTTCAAAATTGTTCTAAGTCTCATAGATTTATGTCAAAACACCCTCGATCGCCAAGAGTCAGTAGATTTCTGTAGGCCTTCTCCCATGTATTTTCAATGAGAGCTTGACCTGTAATCCACGAGTGACACCATTTCTTTCCATAATCATATTTTATACTGTGAATGACATAGAGCTATGAAAATATCCATGATTGGGGACGAGGGATAGCTGTCGCCCACAGTTTAAACAATTTTCAAATACCATGTACGGATTCCGAGATATTAGACTTTGTTTGGGAGCATGTTCAGGCATTTTTGCCTTTTTCTCCATTTTCCCTTACTTTTCACCCAGTGTTGTGTCTTTATTATTATATTTTCAAAAATAAAGGATGAATATTAATGTTCCCCTGTCCGTTCTGATAAAAACGGTCCAAGAATGACATCGATCGCCCCTACGGTTTCAGAGTTATGGCCAGTTGTTCGGGAGCATGCGCCTCCATGTTATAAAGCCTAGACCAGGGGAGACAGAGAGAGAGGTGCTGCGTGAGTGAGAAACAGCAGGTGTCAAGTTACACTGACGCTCTTTGCTGATTGGCTGATTCATTCCTCACTGTTCTATTTATAGCTCTGTGTATCTCCTACTGTATATGTCTGGATGGGATTCTGTCTTTCTTTCTGCCTCTCTGTGTCTCACACTGGGACACACACCCACACACACACACACACACACACCCACACACAGACACACACCCACACACACATGCATGGATTACTGTCTTTCTGAGGACTTTGCATTGACTTTCATTGATTTCATTCATTTCTATGGCTTAAACCTGACCTGACCCCCTTTGACCAGCTTCATAGGAGGCAACTACATGGCGGCCATGTTGTGTGGGGAACTTAAACAGCATGTACTGCTGTTCCAACATCCACACAACAGTTATTGACCCTAAAGGTCAATTTCTTTCATCAACCCTCCATGCTTATTAATGATTATTTAAAGCTTATAATAACATACACAATGGTTTTAGAATAGCAAGCATGTTCTATATAACTAATAGAAATAACCCAGACCTGAAAGGACAACCATGCTTGATTTTCAAAATAAGACAAAACCTGCTCTACAAAATAAAAGCCTTTAAACAATAGATGATTGCAGGAGTGGGCTTCACACTACTGTTGGAGCTCCCCCAGTGATGGGAATGGGACTATGCTGGTCCTTTGAAACAGGCTTACCAAAACTTCCAAAATAAAAGCACACACCTTCCATACTTACTAATGATTTTTTAAAGCTGATAATGGCATACACAATGGTTTTAGAAGAGCAAGCAGGTTCTATGTAACTAATGGAAGTGAACCAGACCTGAAAGGACACCCATACTAGGTTTTCACAATAAGACAAAACATGCTCTACAAAATAAAAGCCTTTAATCAATAGATGATTGCAGGAGTGGGCTTCACACTACTGTTGGAGCTCCCCCAGTGATGGGAATGGGACTATGCTGGTCCTTTGAAACAGGCTTACTGAAACTTTAAAAATAAAAGCACACACCTTCCATACTTACTAATGATTTTTGAAATCTGATAATGGCATACACAATGGTTTTAGAAGAGCAAGCAGGTTCAATGTAACTAATAGAAATAACCCAGACCTGAAAGGACACCCATACTAAGTTTTCAGAATAAGACAAAACATGATCTACAAAATAAAAGCCTTTAAACAATAGATGATTGCAGGAGTGGGCTTCACACTACTGTTGGAGCTCCCCCAGTGATGGGAATGGGACTATGCTGGTCCTTTGAAACAGGCTTACTGAAACTTCCAAAATAAAAGCCCACACCTTCTATAGTTACTATGAATTTTGTGAGCTGACAAGTGCATAGAAAATTATTTTTAAATAGCAAGCGGGTTCTATTTAACTAATGGAACTAACCCAGACCTGAAAGTACAGCCATGCTGGACTTTCAAAATAAGACAAAACATGCTCTACAAAATAAAAGCCTTTGCATTTTAAACAATAGATTTTTTCAGGACTGGGCTTCACACTAATGTTGGAGCTCACCTAGTGTTGCCCATTTAAAATAAGGCTTATTGAAAATTTCAAAATAAAAGCCTGAGTCCTCCAGAGTTACTAGTAATATTTTAAGATGATAATAGCATAGAATATAGCATAGACAATAGAAATAAAAAAATAGCAAGCTCTGGTCGGAGCAAAACGCACCAAGAGGCAGGCCCCGTCTAAATTTCTTCCGAAATTTTCTAGTTGGGGCCTGCCATAGCATTGCATAGGAGAGCAGTGCATTGCATTGCGAAGCAATGCAATGCACTGCCTCCCATGCAATGCATGGCAGGCACCTATTACTATGCACCTCTAAACTGGTCTCTTTATTTATTTATTTATTTATTTTTCTTCCGTCAAAATTAATGCGGCCCGAACCGCTGCGTGCACCCCCACAATATATACATCAAAACGACCGGCTCGGTCCCGTGAGGTGTGCTATTACTTTTATTGGCGTTTCGAGTTACTATGGCGACGTAATTAACGAAAAACCGAGCCCAAAAACCCCATAGGAATGAATGGAGTCAGGGGCGAAGAAATCCTCAAAATTCACTGTTTTTGAGGCTCTACTGTATCGCCATACTTTCACCTAGAAAAACAGTTTGACTTTCAGTTTGTAGGAAAATCCGTCGGCTCTTCAGAAGTGAAAACGGTTTGTTGATAACTGCTACGGTTTCTCTAAAATTAGACTCCAAGCGACACAAAGTTTGACAGAAAATCACACTCTTAACAGTGGAGATGGCAGTTACTAGAGTGTAAAAAGAGGGGATTTTTTTCAGGAAAAATGAGTTTCAACTGGCACTCACGGCCACAAATTTCGCTCTACAGCCACAATTTTCGGTCAGATTGTAGGGCCGGGCCTCTGCTTTCACACAATAATTTCAAAATTGTTCTAAGTCTCATAGATTTATGTCAAAACACCCTCGATCGCCAAGAGTCAGTAGATTTCTGTAGGCCTTCTCCCATGTATTTTCAATGAGAGCTTGACCTGTAATCCACGAGTGACACCATTTCTTTCCATAATCATATTTTATACTGTGAATGACATAGAGCTATGAAAATATCCATGATTGGGGACGAGGGATAGCTGTCGCCCACAGTTTAAACAATTTTCAAATACCATGTACGGATTCCGAGATATTAGACTTTGTTTGGGAGCATGTTCAGGCATTTTTGCCTTTTTCTCCATTTTCCCTTACTTTTCACCCAGTGTTGTGTCTTTATTATTATATTTTCAAAAATAAAGGATGAATATTCATGTTCCGCTGTCCGTTCTGATAAAAACGGTCCAAGAATGACATCGATCGCCCCTACGGTTTCAGAGTTATGGCCAGTTGTTCGGGAGCATGCGCCTCCATGTTATAAAGCCTAGACCAGGGGAGACAGAGAGAGAGGTGCTGCGTGAGTGAGAAACAGCAGGTGTCAAGTTACACTGACGCTCTTTGCTGATTGGCTGATTCATTCCTCACTGTTCTATTTATAGCTCTGTGTATCTCCTACTGTATATGTCTGGATGGGATTCTGTCTTTCTTTCTGCCTCTCTGTGTCTCACACTGGGACACACACCCACACACACACACTCACACACACCCACACACAGACACACACCCACACACACATGCATGGATTACTGTCTTTCTGAGGACTTTGCATTGACTTTCATTGATTTTCATTCATTTCTATGGCTTAAACCTGACCTGACCCCCTTTGACCAGCTTCATAGGAGGCAACTACATGGCGGCCATGTTGTGTGGGGAACTTAAACAGCATGTACTGCTGTTCCAACATCCACACAACAGTTATTGACCCTAAAGGTCAATTTCTTTCATCAACCCTCCATGCTTATTAATGATTATTTAAAGCTTATAATAACATACACAATGGTTTTAGAATAGCAAGCATGTTCTATATAACTAATAGAAATAACCCAGACCTGAAAGGACAACCATGCTTGATTTTCAAAATAAGACAAAACCTGCTCTACAAAATAAAAGCCTTTAAACAATAGATGATTGCAGGAGTGGGCTTCACACTACTGTTGGAGCTCCCCCAGTGATGGGAATGGGACTATGCTGGTCCTTTGAAACAGGCTTACCAAAACTTCCAAAATAAAAGCACACACCTTCCATACTTACTAATGATTTTTTAAAGCTGATAATGGCATACACAATGGTTTTAGAAGAGCAAGCAGGTTCTATGTAACTAATGGAAGTGAACCAGACCTGAAAGGACACCCATACTAGGTTTTCACAATAAGACAAAACATGCTCTACAAAATAAAAGCCTTTAATCAATAGATGATTGCAGGAGTGGGCTTCACACTACTGTTGGAGCTCCCCCAGTGATGGGAATGGGACTATGCTGGTCCTTTGAAACAGGCTTACTGAAACTTTAAAAATAAAAGCACACACCTTCCATACTTACTAATGATTTTTGAAATCTGATAATGGCATACACAATGGTTTTAGAAGAGCAAGCAGGTTCAATGTAACTAATAGAAATAACCCAGACCTGAAAGGACACCCATACTAAGTTTTCAGAATAAGACAAAACATGATCTACAAAATAAAAGCCTTTAAACAATAGATGATTGCAGGAGTGGGCTTCACACTACTGTTGGAGCTCCCCCAGTGATGGGAATGGGACTATGCTGGTCCTTTGAAACAGGCTTACTGAAACTTCCAAAATAAAAGCCCACACCTTCTATAGTTACTATGAATTTTGTGAGCTGACAAGTGCATAGAAAATTATTTTTAAATAGCAAGCGGGTTCTATTTAACTAATGGAACTAACCCAGACCTGAAAGTACAGCCATGCTGGACTTTCAAAATAAGACAAAACATGCTCTACAAAATAAAAGCCTTTGCATTTTAAACAATAGATTTTTTCAGGACTGGGCTTCACACTAATGTTGGAGCTCACCTAGTGTTGCCCATTTAAAATAAGGCTTATTGAAAATTTCAAAATAAAAGCCTGAGTCCTCCAGAGTTACTAGTAATATTTTAAGATGATAATAGCATAGAATATAGCATACACAATAGAAATAAAAAAAATAGCAAGCTCTGGTCGGAGCAAAACGCACCAAGAGGCAGGCCCCGTCTAAATTTCTTCCGAAATTTTCTAGTTGGGGCCTGCCATAGCATTGCATAGGAGAGCAGTGCATTGCATTGCGAAGCAATGCAATGCACTGCCTCCATGCAATGCATGGCAGGCACCTATTACTATTCACCTCTAAACTGGACTCTTTATTTATTATTTTTCTTCCGTCAAAATTAATGCGGCCCGAACCGCTGCGTGCACCCCCACAATATATACATCAAAACGACCGGCTCGGTCCCGTGAGGTGTGCTATTACTTTTATTGGCGTTTCGAGTTACTATGGCGACGTAATTAACGAAAAACCGAGCCCAAAAATCCCATAGGAATGAATGGAGTCAGGTGCGGAAGAAATCCTCAAAATTCACTGTTTTTGAGGCTCTGCTGTATCGCCATACTTTCACCTAGAAACACAGTTTGACTTTCAGTTTGTAGGAAAATCCGCCGGCTCTTCAGAAGTGAAAACGGTTTGTTGATAACTGCTACGGTTTCTCTAAAATTAGACTCCAAGCGACACAAAGTTTGAGAGAAAATCACACTCTTTACAGTGGAGATGGCAGTTACTAGAGTGTAGAAAGAGGGGATTTTTTACAGGAAAAATTAGTTTCAACTGGCACTCACGGCCACAAATTTCGCTCTACAGCCACAATTTTCGGTCAGATTGTAGGGCCGGGCCTCTGCTTTCACACAATAATTTCAAAATTGTTCTAAGTCTCATAGATTTCTGTCAAACACCCCTCGATCGCCAAGAGGCAGTAGATTTCTGTAGGCCTTCTCCCATGTATTTTCAATGAGAGCTTGACCTGTAATCCACGAGTGACACCATTTCTTTCCATAATCATATTTTATACTGTGAATGACATAGAGCTATGAAAATATCCATGATTGGGGACGAGGGATAGCTGTCGCCCACAGTTTAAAAAATTTTCAAATACCATGTACGGATTCCCAGATATTAGACTTTGTTCGGGAGCATGTTCAGGCATTTTGGCCTTTTTCTCCATTTTCCATTACTTTTCACCCAGTGTTGTGTCTTTATTATTATATTTTCAAAAATAAAGGATGAATATTAATGTTCCCCTGTCCGTTCTGATAAAAACGGTCCAAGAATGACATCGATCGCCCCTACGGTTTCAGAGTTATGGCCAGTTGTTCGGGAGCATGCGCCTCCATGTTATAAAGCCTAGACCAGGGGAGACAGAGAGAGAGGTGCTGCGTGAGTGAGAAACAGCAGGTGTCAAGTTACACTGACGCTCTTTGCTGATTGGCTGATTCATTCCTCACTGTTCTATTTATAGCTCTGTGTATCTCCTACTGTATATGTCTGGATGGGATTCTGTCTTTCTTTCTGCCTCTCTGTGTCTCACACACAGACACACACCCACACACACACCCACACACACACCCACACCCACACACACAGACACACACAGACACACACCCACACCCACACACACAGACACACACACCCACACCCACACACAGACACACACACAGACACAGACACATACACACATGCATGGATTACTATCTTTCTGAGGACTTTGCATTGACTTTCATTGATATTCATTCATTTCTATGGCTTAAACCTGACCTGACCCCTAACCCTTTGACCAGCTTCATAGGAGGCAACTACATGGCGGCCATGTTGTGTGGGGAACTTAAACAGCATGTACTGCTGTTCCAACACCCAGACAACAGTGATTGACCCTAAAGGGCAATTTCTTTCATCAACCCTCCATGCTTATTAATGATTATTTAAAGCTTATAATAACATACACAATGGTTTTAGAATAGCAAGCATGTTCTATATAACTAATAGAAATAACCCAGACCTGAAAGGACAACCATGCTTGATTTTCAAAATAAGACTAAATCTGCTCTATAAAATAAAAGCCTTTAAACAATAGATGATTGCAGGAGTGGGCTTCACACTAATGTTGGAGCCCATTTAAAATAAGCCTTACTGAAACTTTCAAAATAAAAGCCTCAACCCCCCATAGTTACTATGGATTTTGTGAGCTCACAAGAGCATAGAAAAGGATTTTTAAATAGCAAGCGGGTTCTATTTAACCAATGCAACTAACCCAGACCTGAAAGGACACCCATACTAGGTTTTCAGAATAAGACAAAACATGCTCTACAAAATAAAAGCCTTTACACTTTAAACAATAGATCATTGCAGAACTCGGCATTACACTACTGTTGGAGTTCACCCAGTGTTGGAAATGGGACTATGCTGCTCCTTTGAAATATGGGTTACTGAAACTTTCAAAATAAAAGCCTCAACCCCCCATAGTTACTATGGATTTTGTGAGCTCACAAGAGCATAGAAAATGATTTTTAAATAGCAAGCGGGTTCTATTTAACCAATGCAACTAACCCAGACCTGAAAGTACAGCCATGCTGGACTTTCAAAATAAGACAAAACATGCTCTACAAAATAAAAGCCTTTGCATTTTAAACAATAGATCATTTCAGGACTGGGCTTCACACTAATGTTGGAGCTCACCTAGTGTTGCCCATTTAAAATAAGGCTTATTGAAAATTTCAAAATAAAAGCCTGAGTCCTCCAGAGTTACTAGTAATATTCTAAGCTGATAATAGCATAGAATATAATATAGACAATAAAAAAATAGCAAGCTCTGGTCGGAGCAAAACGCACCAAGAGGCAGGCCCCGTCTAAATTTCTTCCGAAATTTTCTAGTGTTCTATTTACTATGCCCTTATGAACACCTATCAACATTAATGCGGCCCGAACGGAAGAGTGTACCCCCACAATATATATATCAAAACGTGCGGCTTGGACGGGAGAGGTGTGCTATTACTTTTGGTTTCAGTGTGACTTACCATGTTGAAGTAGTTCCCCATGAACCAAAGCCTAAAAATGCCATAGGAATGAATAGGAAAATGAAACACAGTTTCACCAGTAATCCATGAGTGACACCATTTCTTTCCATCCTCCTATTTTATACTGTGAATGACATAGAGCTATGAAACTTTCCATGATTGGAGACGGGGGACAGCTGTTGACCACATTTCAAAAAGTTTTCAAATACCATGTACGGTTTCCGAGATATTAGACTTTGATCGGGAGCATGCGCCTCCATGTTATAAAGCCTAGGCCAGGGGAGACAGAGATGAGGTGCTGCGTGAGTGAGAAACAGCAGGTGTCAAAAAAGGATGGATATTGATCCGGCACAAACATTTACAGTTCTTTTAAGCTCTTCAAGGCTCTACCATGAATCCTGATGCCAGATAAGCTTAACTCGGCCACAGTTTGGCTCTGGTCGGAGCAAAACGCACCAAGAGGCAGGCCCCGTCTAAATTTCTTCCGAAATTTTCTAGTGTTCTATTTACTATGCCCTTATGAACACCTATCAACATTAATGCGGCCCGAACGGAAGAGTGTACCCCCACAATATATATATCAAAATGTGCGGCTTGGACGGGAGAGGTGTGCTATTACTTTTGGTTTCAGTGTGACTTACCATGTTGAAGTAGTTCCCCATGAACCAAAGCCTAAAACTGCCATAGGAATGAATAGGAAAATGAAACACACTTTGACCAGTAATCCATGAGTGACACCATTTCTTTACATCCTCCTATTTTATACTGTGAATGACATAGAGCTATGAAACTTTCCATGATTGGAGACGGGGGACAGCTGTTGACCACATTTCAAAAATTTTTCAAATACCATGTACGGTTTCCGAGATATTAGACTTTGATCGGGAGCATGCGCCTCCATGTTATGAAGCCAGGCCAGGGAGACACACAGAATGAGGTGCTGCGTGAGTGAGAAACAGCAGGTGTCAAAAAAGGATGGATATTGATCCGGCACAAACATTTACAGTTCTTTGAAGCTCTTCAAGGCTCTACCATGAATCCTGATGCCAGATAAGCTTAACTCGGCCACAGCTTGGCTCTGGTGCCAGAAGCACGCACCAAGAGGCAGGCCCCGTCTAAATTTCTTCCGAAATTTTCTAGTTGGGGCCTGCCCAAGCATTGCATAGGAGAGCAGTGCATTGCGAAGCAATGCACTGCTCTCCTATGCAATGCATGGCAGGCACCTATTACTATGCACCTCTAAACTGGTCTCTTTATTTATTTATATCTTTATTTTTCTTCCGTCTCCGTTAATGCGGCCCGAACCGCTGCGTGCACCCCCACAATATATACATCAAAACGACCGGCTCGGTCCCGTGAGGTGTGCTATTACTTTTATTGGCGTTTCGAGTTACTATGGCGACGTAATTAACGAAAAACCACCCCCAAAATCCCCATAGGAATGAATGGAGTCAGGGGCGAAGAAATCCTCAAAATTCACTGTTTTTGAGGCTCTGCTGTATCGCCATACTTTCACCTAGAAACACAGTTTGACTTTCAGTTTGTAGGAAAATCCGCCGGCTCTTCAGAAGTGAAAACGGTTTGTTGATAACTGCTACGGTTTCTCTAAAATTAGACTCCAAGCGACACAAAGTTTGACAGAAAATCACACTCTTAACAGTGGAGATGGCAGTTACTAGAGTGTAAAAAGAGGGGATTTTTTTCAGGACAAATGAGTTTCAACTGGCCCTCACGGCCACAAATTTTGCTCTACAGCCACAATTTTCGGTCAGATTGTAGGGCCGGGCCTCTGCTTTCACACAATAATTTCCAAATTTTTCTAAGTCTCATAGATTTCTGTCAAAACACCCTCGATCGCCAAGAGTCAGTAGATTTCTGTAGGCCTTCTCCCATGTATTTTCAATGAGAGCTTGACCTGTAATCCATGAGTGACACCATTTCTTTCCATAATCATATTTTATACTGTGAATGACATAGAGCTATGAAAATACCCATGATTGGGGACGAGGGACAGCTGTCGCCCACAGTTTAAAAAATTTTCAAATACCATGTACGGATTCCCAGATATTAGACTTTGTTCGGGAGCATGTTCAGGCATTTTGGCCTTTTTCTCCATTTTCCCTTACTTTTCACCCAGTGTTGTGTCTTTATTATTATATTTTCACTAATAAAGGATGAATATTAATGTTCCCCTGTCCCTTCTGATAAAAACGGTCCAAGAATGACATCGATCGCCCCTACGGTTTCAGAGTTATGGCCAGTTGTTCGGGAGCATGCGCCTCCATGTTATAAAGCCTAGACCAGGGGAGACAGAGAGAGAGGTGCTGCGTGAGTGAGAAACAGCAGGTGTCAAGTTACACTGACGCTCTTTGCTGATTGGCTGATTCATTCCTCACTGTTCTATTTATAGCTCTGTGTATCTCCTACTGTATATGTCTGGATGTGATTCTGTCTTTCTTTCTGCCTCTCTGTGTCTCACACTGGGACACACACCCACACACAGACACACACACAGACACACACACAGACACACACAGACACACAGACACACAGACACACATGCATGGATTACTATCTTTCTGAGCACTTTGCATTGACTTTCATTGATTTTCATTCATTTCTATGGCTTAAACCTGACCTGACACCTAACCCTTTGACCATCTTCATAGGAGGCAACTACATGGCGGCCATGTTGTGTGGGGAACTTAAACAGCATGTACTGCTGTTCCAACACCCAGACAACAGTGATTAACCCTAAAGGGCAATTTCTTTCATCAACCCTCCATGCTTATTAATGATTATTTAAAGCTTATAATAACATACACAATGGTTTTACAATAGCAAGCATGTTCTATATAACTAATAGAAATAACCCAGACCTGAAAGGACAACCATGCTTGATTTTCAAAATAAGACAAAACCTGCTCTACAAAATAAAAGCCTTTAATCAATAGATGATTGCAGGAGTGGGCTTCACACTACTGTTGGAGCTCCCCCAGTGATGGGAATGGGACTATGCTGGTCCTTTGAAACAGGCTTACTGAAACTTTCAAAATAAAAGCACACACCTTCCATACTTACTAATGATTTTTTAAAGCTGATAATGGCATACACAATGGTTTTAGAAGAGCAAGCAGGTTCTATGTAACTAATGGAAGTGAACCAGACCTGAAAGGACACCCATACTAGGTTTTCACAATAAGACAAAACATGCTCTACAAAATAAAAGCCTTTACACTTTAAACAATAGATCATTGCAGAACTGGGCATTACACTACTGTTGGAGTTCACCCGGTGTTGGAAATGGGACTATGATTGAAATATGGGTTACTGAAACTTTCAAAATAAAAGCCTCAACCCCCCATAGTTACTATGGATTTTGTGAGCTCACAAGAGCATAGAAAATGATTTTGAAATAGCAAACAGGTTCTGTATAACTAATGGAACTAACCCAGACCTGAAGGGACAACCATGCTGGACTTTCAAAATAAGACAAAACATGCTCTACAAAATAAAAGCCTTTGCATTTTAAACGATAGAACTTTTCAGGACTGGGCTTCAACTCATGTTGGAGCTCACCTAGTGTTGGCCTCTTAAAATAAGGCTTACTGAAAATTTCAAAATAAAAGCCTCAGTCTTCCAGAGTTACTAGTAATATTCTAAGCTGATAATAGCATAGACAATGAAATAAATAAAAAATAGCAAGCTCTGGTCGGAGCAAAACGCACCAAGAGGCAGGCCCCGTCTAAATTTCTTCCGAAATTTTCTAGTGTTCTATTTACTATGCCCTTATGAACACCTATCAACATTAATGCGGCCCGAACGGAAGAGTGTACCCCCACAATATATATATCAAAACGTGCGGCTTGGACGGGAGAGGTGTGCTATTACTTTTGGTTTCAGTGTGACTTACCATGTTGAAGTAGTTCCCCATGAACCAAAGCCTAAAACTGCCATAGGAATGAATAGGAAAATGAAACACAGTTTGACCAGTAATCCATGAGTGACACCATTTCTTTCCATCCTCCTATTTTATACTGTGAATGACATAGAGCTATGAAACTTTCCATGATTGGAGACGGGGGACAGCTGTTGACCACATTTCAAAAAGTTTTCAAATACCATGTACGGTTTCCGAGATATTAGACTTTGATCGGGAACATGCGCCTCCATGTTATAAAGCCAGGCGAGGGGAGACAGAGTGAGGTGCTGCGTGAGTGAGAAACAGCAGGTGTCAAAAAAGGATGGATATTATGGTTATTGATCCGGCACAAACATTTACAGTTCTTTTAAGCTCTTCAAGGCTCTACCATGAATCCTGATGCCAGATAAGCTTAACTCGGCCACAGTTTGCCTCTGGTCGGAGCAAAACGCACCAAGAGGCAGGCCCCGTCTAAATTTCTTCCGAAATTTTCTAGTGTTCTATTTACTATGCCCTTATGAACACCTATCAACATTAATGCGGCCCGAACGGAAGAGTGTACCCCCACAATATATATATCAAAACGTGCGGCTTGGACGGGAGAGGTGTGCTATTACTTTTGGTTTCAGTGTGACTTACCATGTTGAAGTAGTTCCCCATGAACCAAAGCCTAAAACTGCCATAGGAATGAATAGGAAAATGAAACACAGTTTGACCAGTAATCCATGAGTGACACCATTTCTTTCCATCCTCCTATTTTATACTGTGAATGACATAGAGCTATGAAACTTTCCATGATTGGAGACGGGGGACAGCTGTTGACCACATTTCAAAAAGTTTTCAAATACCATGTACGGTTTCCGGGATATTAGACTTTGATCGGGAACATGCGCCTCCATGTTATAAAGCCAGGCGAGGGGAGACACAGAATGAGGTGCTGCGTGAGTGAGAAACAGCAGGTGTCAAAAAAGGATGGATATTATCGTTATTGATCCGGCACAAACATTTACAGTTCTTTTAAGCTCTTCAAGGCTCTACCATGAATCCTGATGCCAGATAAGCTTAACTCGGCCACAGTTTGGCTCTGGTCGGAGCAAAACGCACCAAGAGGCAGGCCCCGTCTAAATTTCTTCCGAAATTTTCTAGTTATATCTTTATTTTTCTTCCGTCAAAATTAATGCGGCCCGAACCGCTGCGTGCACCCCCACAATTTATACATCAAAACGACCGGCTCGGTCCCGTGAGGTGTGCTATTACTTTTATTGGCGTTTCGAGTTACTATGGCGACGTAATTAACGAAAAACCGAGCCGAAAAATCCCATAGGAATGAATGGAGTCAGGGGCGGAAGAAATCCTCAAAATTCACTGTTTTTGAGGCTCTGCTGTATCGCCATACTTTCACCTAGAAACACAGTTTGACTTTCAGTTTGTAGGAAAATCCGTCGGCTCTTCAGAAGTGAAAACGGTTTGTTGATAACTGCTACGGTTTCTCTAAAATTAGACTCCAAGCGACACAAAGTTTGAGAGAAAATCACACTCTTTACAGTGGAGATGGCCTCAGTCTTCCAGAGATACTATGGATTTTGTGAGCTGACAAGAGCATAGAAAAAGATTTTTCAATAGCAAGCGGGTTCTATTTGACCAATGCAACTAACCCATACCTGACAGTACAACCATGCTGGACTTTCAAAATAAGACAAAACATGTTCTACAAAATAAAAGCCTTTACATTTTAAACAATAGATCATTTCAGGAATGGGCTTCACACTAATGATGGAGCCCATTTAAAATAAGGCTTACTGAAAATTTCAAAATAAAAGCCTCAGTCTTTCATAATTATTAGTGATTTATTTCAGCTGATAACGCCATACATAATGATTTTAAAATTGCAAGCAGGATCTATATAACCAATGCAACTAACCCAGACCTGAAAGTATAACCATGCTGGACTTTCAAAATAAGACAAAACATGCTCTACAAAATAAAAGCCTTAGCATTTTGAACAATAGATCATTTCAGGACTGGGCTTCACACTAATGTTGGAGCCCATTTAAAATAAGGCTTACTGAAAATTTCAAAATAAAAGCCTCAGTCTTCCAGAGTTACTAGTAATTTTTGAAGGTGATTATTGCATACATAATGATTTTTTAATAACGGCCAGAGAAACTTTGTGGTCCCAGAAGCACGCACCAAGAGGCAGGCCCCGTCTAAATTTCTTCCGAAATTTTCTAGTTTATTATTTATTTTTCTTCCGTCAAAATTAATGCGGCCCGAACCGCTGCGTGCACCCCCACAATATATACATCAAAACGACCGGCTCGGTCCCGTGAGGTGTGCTATTACTTTTATTGGCGTTTCGAGTTACTATGGCGACGTAATTAACGAAAAACCGAGCCCCAAAATCCCATAGGAATGAATGGAGTCAGGGGCGGAAGAAATCCTCAAAATTCACTGTTTTTGAGGCTCTGCTGTATCGCCATACTTTCACCTAGAAACACAGTTTGACTTTCAGTTTGTAGGAAAATCCGCCGGCTCTTCAGAAGTGAAAACGGTTTGTTGATAACTGCTACGGTTTCTCTAAAACTAGACTCCAAGCGACACAAAGTTTTAGAGAAAATCACACTCTTTACAGTGGAGATGGCAGTTACTAGAGTGTAGAAAGAGGGGATTTTTTACAGGAAAAATGAGTTTCAACTGGCACTCACGGCCACAAATTTCGCTCTACAGCCACAATTTTCGGTCAGATTGTAGGGCCGGGCCTCTGCTTTCACACAATAATTTCAAAATTGTTCTAAGTCTCATAGATTTCTGTCAAACACCCCTCGATCGCCAAGAGGCAGTAGATTTCTGTGGGCCTTCTCCCATGTATTTTCAATGAGAGCTTGACCTGTAATCCATGAGTGACACCATTTCTTTCCATAATCATATTGTATACTGTGAATGACATAGAGCTATGAAAATATCCATGATTGGGGACGAGGGATAGCTGTCGCCCACAGTTTAAAAAATTTTCAAATACCATGTACGGATTCCGAGATATTAGACTTTGTTCGGGAGCATGTTCAGGCATTTTTGCCTTTTTCTCCATTTTCCCTTACTTTTCACCCAGTGTTGTGCCTTTATTATTATATTTTCAAAAATAAAGGATGAATATTAATGTTCCCCTGTCCGTTCTGATAAAAACGGTTGTAAAAATGATACAATAGCATTATTAAAACATTTAGCAGAAGAAGGACAAAGTTAGTAAAAAGAAACTTCAGTTGTGTAAAAATGAGGTTAAATACTTAGGTCATAATCTTAGCGCAGGGGGACGCACAATTGTAGAAGAAAGAAAGACTGCAATATTACAAGTTCTAAAACCAGTAACAAAAAAGCAAATGATGTCCTTCCTTGGACTAACTAATTATTGTAGAAACTGGGTGCCAAATTATACAGAAATAGTAACTCCATTAAACAAACTAATGTATGAGGAAGAGCTGAAAATGACGTCTAAATTGAAATGGAGTCTAGAAGCTGAAGAAGCATTTACCAACATAAAACAAGTTCTAGTTTCCAGTACTGCTTTAGCATTACCAGATTATAGTAAACCGTTTGTTCAGATGGTAGATTGCAAGGGACATTTTATGACTTCAGTTCTGGTTCAACAACATGGAGATAAAATGAAAATAAAAGCCTATTTCTTTTCAGAACTAGATAGTGTTGCGTGTGTGAAACTATATTGTGTGAGAGCTGTAATTGCTGCAATAGTGTTGTTTCACCTTTTAACATTAAGAGTTTCCCATGCAGTTTCAGCATTAATACTGCAGAATTAGAAAGAAAAAAGAAAGAAGAAATAAATTAGAAGTGATTTGCAGGATCATAAAATAGTTTATGTGAATGATTTCTCTAAAAAGATGAGAAGGAGAAGACACAAACAGGATATGCATTGGTGACAATGGATATAGTGTTAGAAAAGATGCAACAACAAAGCTCACTACAGGAGATAGAAATGTGGAAAAAACATGGAGCTGAATTAAAAGATGAAAACTATATTTGACCAGATAATAAACCTGTCCTACCAAAGAACCTATAAATGAGCGGCAATATTGAGCCATCGTGTTACATAATGTCTCAACAGGGAGGAATGGTAGGACAGATATATTAATATTATAAAACATATTGATTAAATTCTAAATTCTTATTAAAACATTTTGTAAAACATGTTTAGCATGTGTAAAACATTATCCTCAAGGGAATTTAAGACAACGAAGGGGATAATTTTCAAAACTAAGATACCCTTTTCAAACAATTCATATGGATTTTATTGAGTTAAATCACAGTGAAGGGAAAAAGTTCTGTTTAGTCATTATAGATGCATTTTCTAAATGGATAGAACTATTTCCAACTAAACATTACAAGCACCTCAGGGTTAACACCCTATGAAATGTTATGTGGAAGACCATACAGATTACCACAGTTTAAAAATCAGTGGGAGTTAGATGAAGAAGCTAACTTAGCTGATTATATGAGGAGTATGTTAGAAAAGTAACAGAAACAAAATCAAACTAATGAGGAATGTTCTATTTCCCAGCAGGAAAACTAACTAGTGAAACCAGGAGACTGGATGTTAATAAGGAGTGTAAAGAAGAAGCATTGTTATTTCACCTAAGTGGGAGGATGAACCTGGATTCACCTTATACATTGTAAAAAGGTCATTTTGGTTGAAAGCTCCATCAGGGGAAGTGATTTATAGACTGATAATAGGGTGGACCCAGACATTTAGAGTCTGGAGAGATCCGAAAGTCAGTGAAGACAATTAAGACACTGGAACCACTTAGAGGAGTGAAAATTTCTGTCAAAATTACTTTTAGATGGATGAACAATGCTTTCCGTTGCTGGGTGTTTATTTTTTTTCCATATATTGATTTTTATTTTTCTGGTATTTCTGGGAACCAGTCAAGATGAATCAGAATAAAACAACACCTGCTATGAGTTATATGAAATAAGTAGCGCTAAATCAAGGAAGGCAAGATAACCTAACTATGTGCACTAAATAAACTTCTTATACTTATGGTATTCAAGTGTGCGTGAAATCTAAAACCACAGCTGTGGTGCTGATCCACTCATTAGCTTGACTAAACGAGGAAGGAAAGGACAGGATTATAGAATCAGAATCAGAAAAGCTTTATTGCCAAGTATGTTTTTGGACATACAAGGAATTTGTTTTGGCGTAGTCGGTGCAATACAGTACAAATAAAACAGTATAAACATATCTACAATATAATATTAATATATGTGCACAGTTTTAAGTGAGTGAGAGTAAATATAGAGCAGTATAAGATGCAAGAGCAATACAACAGTGCAGGTGATCATTGTGCAAGTAAAGCAGGAGTCCAAGCTGAGCGTTAATGTAACGCATAGAGTTACAGGTTACAGGTGTCCTGTCAGCAAAAACAGGGGGGGTGTGGGTGAAAGGGAGAGTGTCAGGGTGGTTTCTGGGCTTTGTTAACCAGGCTGGTGGCAGATGGGAAAAAACTGTTCTTGTGGCGTGAGGTTTTGGTCCGGATGGACCGCAGCCTCCTGCCAGAGGGGAGAGTCTCAAAGAGTCTGTGACCAGGGTGGGAGGGATCAGCCAGAATCTTCCCTGCCCGCTTCAGGGTCCTGGAGGTGTACAGTTCCTGGAGAGACAGTAGACTGCAGCCAATCACCTTCTCAGCAGACCGAATGACACGCTGCAGCCTGCCCTTATCCTTGGCTGTAGCAGCGGCGTACCAGATGGTGATGGAGGAGGTGAGGATGGACTCAATGATGGCTGTGTAGAAGTGCACCATCATAGTCTTTGGCAGGTTGAATTTCTTCAGCTGCCGCAGGAAGAACATCCTCTGCTGGGCTTTCTTGATGAGGGAGCTGATGTTTGGCTCCCACTTGAGATCCTGGGAGATGATGGTTCCCAGGAAGTGGAAAGATTCCACAGTGTCAATTGTGGAGTCACAGAGGGTGATGGGGGCAGGTGGGGCTGGGTTCTGCCTGACGTCCACAACCATCTCCACTGTCTTTAGAGCGTTGAGCTCAAGGTTGTTCTGGCTGCACCAGTCCAACAGATGGTCCACCTCCCATCTGTACGCAGACTCATCACCATCAGAGATGAGTCCGATCAGGGTGGTGTCGTCCGCAAACTTCAGAAGCTTGACACACTGGTGACTGGAGGTGCAGCTGTTGGTGTACAGGGAGAAGAGCAGAGGAGAGAGAACACAGCCTTGGGGGGAACCGGTGCTGATGGTCAGGGAGTCAGAGACGTGCTTCCCCAGCCTCACGCGCTGCTTCCTGTCAGACAGGAAGTCAGTGATCCACCTGCAGGTGGAGTCGGGCACACTCAGCTGGGAGAGCTTCTCCTGTAGCAGAACTGGGACGATGGTGTTGAAGGCAGAGCTGAAATCCACAAACAGGATCCTGGCATAGGTTCCTGTGGAGTCCAGGTGCCGGAGGATGAAGTGAAGGGCTAGGTTGACTGCATCATCTACAGACCTGTTAGCTCTGTAGGCAAACTGCAGGGGGTCCAGGAGGGGGTCGGTGATGTCTTTTAGGTGTGAGAGCACAAGGCGCTCAAAGGACTTCATCACCACAGAGGTCAGGGCGACGGGTCTGAAGTCATTAAGCCCTGTGGTCCTTGGCTTCTTGGGAACAGGGACGATGGTGGAGGACTTGAAGCAGGCTGGCACATGACATGTCTCCAGTGAGGTGTTAAAAATGTCTGTGAAGACTGGAGACAGCTGATCAGCGCAGTGCTTCAGGCTGGCTGGTGAGACAGAATCCGGTCCAGCAGCTTTCCGGGGGTTCTGTCTCCTGAAGAGTTTGTTGACGTCCCTCTCCTGGATGGAAAGAGCCGTCCTCGGCGTGGGTAGGGGGCTGGTGGGGGGGAACTTCAGGGTGGGGGTTGGAGGCGCCAAGGCCCCTCTTGAGGTTGGGGAGGTGGGGGTGGTGGATTGTGGCTGCAGCTGTTGGGGGGCGTCGTGGGAGATGGTTGCAGGACTGTCCCTTTGTCTTTCAAAGCGGCAGTAGAACTCGTTCAGGTCATTGGCGAGGCGTCGGTCGTTGATGGAGTGGGGGGCTTTCGGCTTGTAGTTGGTGATTTGCTTGAGCCCTTTCCAGACAGACGCAGAGTCGTTGGCTGAGAACTGGTTTTGGAGCTTCTCAGAGTACAGTCGTTTGGCCTCTTTCACTGCCTTGCCAAACTTGTACTTAGCCTCTCTGTATATGTCTTTGTCCCCACTCCTGAAGGCCTCTTCCTTATCCAGTCTTAACCTTCTGAGTTTAGCTGTGAACCAGGGTTTGTCGTTGTTGTAACTCACCCTGGTGTATGATGGTACACAGCTGTCCTCACAGAAGCTGATGTAGGAAGTCACAGCCTCTGTGTACTCGTCCAGACTGTTGGTAGTAGTCCTAAACACATCCCAGTCTGTACAGCCTAAACACGCCTGGAGATTCTCCACAGCCTCACTGCTCCACTTCCTTGTCCTCACAACAGGTTTGCAGAGCTTTAGTTTCTGCCTGTATGCAGGAATCAGGTGGACCATGATGTGGTCGGATTGGCCCAGTGCAGCACGTGGGACGGCGTGATAAGCGTCTCTGATGGTGGTGTAACAGTGATCCAGAATGTTGTCCTCTCTGGTCAGACATTTTATAAACTATCTATATTTGGGGAGTTCGTGGGTCAGATTATCTTTGTTAAAGTCACCAACGACGATAACTAAGGAGTCCGGGTTGGTCCGCTCCACACTCAGTATCTGGTCGGCGAGCATGCGCTGTGCGACCTGCACGTTAGCTTGCGGCGGGATGTAAACACCGACCAGGATGAACGAAGCGAACTCACGGGGGGAATAGAAAGGCTTACAGTTTATGATGAAGGCTTCCAGGTCTGGAGAACAGTGCTGCTGAATCACTGTCACGTCGTTGCACCAACCACTGTTGAGGTAAAAACAGATTCCTCCACCTTTCGCTTTGCCGGAGAGTTCCGTGTCTCTGTCCGCTCTGTAGAGCTGGAATCCTGCCAGCTGCAGCGCAGAGTCCGGTATTAATCCACACAGCCACGTCTCCGTGAAGCACAAAACTGCCGATGAATAAAAGTCCCTGTTTTTCCCCAACAACAGTTGTAGTTCCTCCATTTTGTTGGGAAGTGAGCACACGTTAGAGAGAAATATTCCAGGTAACGGTGTTCGTAGTCCACGCTGGCGAAGACGTACCAGCACCCCAGCCCGTTTCCCTCTCTTCCGGCGTTTCACCGCGTGAACAAAGGTCAGCGCACCTTTGACCAGAATGTCCAAAAATTCCAGAGCAGTAGGCAGAAACGTTGGAAATAACTCCTCTGGTGTAGTAAACCTGATGTTCATGAGTTCTTCTCTGGTGAGAGAGCTCCGGGTACCATCACAGAAGACCGTTTGAAAGCAAAAAACAAAACAAAACAATGCGCACCAACACGCCGAGGCGACCATCTGCGGCGCCATCTTGGTTAACTTGGTAGAAGTTATAAATGGTACTTAACTAATGATAGAAGAGACACCTCATGGTCCATGATGGTAGCTGATGAAGGAAATAATTGGACACCAGAGTGGTGCACCACTGATTATGCTAGTTATTAAAAGAAGTTGTTTAAGCTCCATAAAGCTGATAATGTAATCCAGGTAACTAAGCGAAGAGAATGAAAATTATGTTAGGAAACTTAACTACAGATGACTGGTTCCAGGTTATTACTGGAGTATCAGGAACAAATAATAACTGATTATTGATGGTAGAACAAGCAGCTAACATGACTAAAAGAGATTGTGTTGTGTGTTTGGGTTCCAGGTTTTTATTATAAATAATTCCAGCTGTGATACCACAACTCTGTGGGATGGAAGTAATAAATCAAACTATTTTAATGAAATGTGTCAGCACTGGGATTCTGTTTTTCCTGTAATTACAGCAGATAAGAACAAACCAGTATTCCATAAACAGGTCACCACTGGAAACTACACATGTATAAATATGACAGAAAGAGGCAATAAACTGGGAAATCTCATTGCAGTATGGTGTACTGCAATTGTAAAAATAAATAAGTGTTTTAAACTAGTCTCTAGAGGAGACATTTGGTGGTGGTGTGATGACGACAGGTTGTTTGATTGATTACCTTCAAAAGTAACAGGACTCTGTGCTCTAATTACTTTATGGTTATATCCTATGTTAGTAGATGAAGTAACAGATGGACTATTTAGTGTTAAATCCACATGATTGGTGTGATAGAAAGTGCAGAGAAGCAGCTTGGTAGACTGAGGGAGACTCTACATACATAGATGCTATAGATGAAGATAAATTAACTGATCAAGTAGCTGCAGGATTTGAATCAAGTATCTGTTGGTGGTGTACGATGAACAAAAACGTAGACAGGATTCACTATATTCACTACAATGTACAAATCTAGGAAACTGGACACAAAGTGGGTTTGAACATTCATGACTAATTGGCTTCAACTTCCCTGATGGCATTCCAGAATAGAATTGCTTTGGACATGTTGTTAGCTGAAAAAGGAGGAGTTTGTGCTATTTTTGGAGAAAAATGTTGCACATTTATACCTAACAACACTGCTGCTGATGGTAGCCTCACTAAAGCCATAGAAGGTTTGAGATCTTTAAAAGGCAAAATGAAGGAGCATTCTGGAGTAGACACCTCGATGTGGGACTCCTGGCTGGATGTGTTTGGGAAGTATAACATTTTAGTATCATCAGTAATCATTTCCTTTGCAGTGTTTGCTGCAATTTTGACATTGTGTGGATGTTGTTGTATTCCTTGTTTTTGTACTCTGTTTAATCGTCTTCATCACCACAGCTATTTCTCCTGGAAGACAGAGTTACCCAACTCTATCTGTTACTTAAACATCAGGATGATGAAGATGATGAGGATGAGACTGACCACTTTTCTGACCTGTATCCAGATCCATTTCTATATGATTCTGTGATTTAAATGTCAGTAAGTACCTCTGAGTATACAGGTCCTTCTCAAAATATTAGCATATTGTGATAAAGTTCATTATTTTCCATAATGTAATGATGAAAATTTAACATTCATATATTTTAGATTCATTGCACACTAACTGAAATATTTCAGGTCTTTTATTGTCTTAATACGGATGATTGTGTCATACAGCTCATGAAAACCCAAAATTCCTATCTCACAAAATTAGCATATTTCATCCGACCAATAAAAGAAAAGTGTTTTTAATACAAAAAACGTCAACCTCCAAATAATCATGTACAGTTATGCACTCAATACTTGGTCGGGAATCCTTTTGCAGAAATGACTGCTTCAATGCGGCGTGGCATGGAGGCAATCAGCCTGTGGCACTGCTGAGGTCTTATGGAGGCCCAGGATGCTTCGATAGCGGCCTTTAGCTCATCCAGAGTGTTGGGTCTTGAGTCTCTCAACGTTCTCTTCACAATATCCCACAGATTCTCTATGGGGTTCAGGTCAGGAGAGTTGGCAGGCCAATTGAGCACAGTGATACCATGGTCAGTAAACCATTTACCAGTGGTTTTGGCACTGTGAGCAGGTGCCAGGTCGTGCTGAAAAATGAAATCTTCATCTCCATAAAGCTTTTCAGCAGATGGAAGCATGAAGTGCTCCAAAATCTCCTGATAGCTAGCTGCATTGACCCTGCCCTTGATAAAACACAGTGGACCAACACCAGCAGCTGACACGGCACCCCAGACCATCACTGACTGTGGGTACTTGACACTGGACTTCTGGCATTTTGGCATTTCCTTCTCCCCAGTCTTCCTCCAGACTCTGGCACCTTGATTTCCGAATGACATGCAGAATTTGCTTTCATCCGAAAAAAGTACTTTGGACCACTGAGCAACAGTCCAGTGCTGCTTCTCTGTAGCCCAGGTCAGGCGCTTCTGCCGCTGTTTCTGGTTCAAAAGTAGCTTGACCTGGGGAATGCGGCACCTGTAGCCCATTTCCTGCACACGCCTGTGCACGGTGGCTCTGGATGTTTCTACTCCAGACTCAGTCCACTGCTTCCGCAGGTCCCCCAAGGTCTGGAATCGGCCCTTCTCCACAATCTTCCTCAGGGTCCGGTCACCTCTTCTCGTTGTGCAGCGTTTTCTGCCATACTTTTTCCTTCCCACAGACTTCCCCCTGAGGTGCCTTGATACAGCACTCTGGGAACAGCCTATTCGTTCAGAAATGTCTTTCTGTGTCTTACCCTCTTGCTTGAGGGTGTCAATAGTGGCCTTCTGGACAGCAGTCAGGTCGGCAGTCTTACCCATGATTGGGGTTTTGAGTGATGAACCAGGCTGGGAGTTTTAAAGGCCTCAGGAATCTTTTGCAGGTGTTTAGAGTTAACTCGTTGATTCAGATGATTAGGTTCATAGCTCGTTTAGAGACCCTTTTAATGATATGCTAATTTTGTGAGATAGGAATTTTGGGTTTTCATGAGCTGTATGCCAAAATCATCCGTATTAAGACAATAAAAGACCTGAAATATTTCAGTTAGTGTGCAATGAATCTAAAATATATGAATGTTAAATTTTCATCATTACATTATGGAAAATAATGAACTTTATCACAATATGCTAATATTTTGAGAAGGACCTGTAATTATATTTGTGCTCATGAAAATAATCTTACTGTTAAAAATCAGAAAGAAGTGGCTGTTTAAGTGATATGAGAATATGAGCAGATATAAGATATAACCAACATAAAACAGGCTGCACTCCAGCTAATGTCAAAGTTTACATCCACATGTCTGTGAATCAGGTTTTTCTACACTTAAGTGAAGTCTAAAAACATCGTTCTGTTGCACATGTGAAAGAGATGCTTCGAGTAGCCAGAACACAGTGAAGGCCAAACTTAAAGACACTTGTTTAAATAAAGACTGTCCCACTGAGGCCTAAAGGACAAAGAAAAAACTGAGCAAGCAATGTCATACGTAACTACTATTATAATTGCTGTTTGGCTCTTTAAGGTGATGATGGGCTTTATTTGGCTCTTAATGCTGAACTGGTTCCCCTCCACTGTTTCAGATGTTCTAAGGTTTCTTCTCTGCAGCAGAACCTCTCAGCTTGAGGTTTTTGATGATCCAGAAAAAGGTTCTTGAAGCAGCAGCTTCCTGCATGTAAGGATGCAAAGCTGTGATGGTAGCTTTCTCTGGAGGAAACCACTGATTGGACTGACACGTGATCATGTTATCAGGCGGTTACCCAGAAGAACAAAGATCAGAACCAGAACCAGTTGCAGTTAGTAGTTTTATTATAAAAGCTGAAGTTTCTACTCTGACAGTGAACAACAAACAGAACCACTCTGAGAAATAAAAAAACATCAAGGAGGGTAACCGTGGTAACAGTGGGGGGTGGGGGGGTCTACTGTTTGACAGTTTAACATCACACACACACACACACTGTTCTCACACACTCAGTAACACACTCTCTGGGGTCCCTGTGTGTGTTTCAGAGCAACCGTTACAAGTCAGTCAGGTGACCTGGCTGCTACCAAGTCATCTGACCTTCTTCAGCCAGAAACGACAATGTTACAAGTCAGTCAGGAGACCTGGTTGCTACCAAGTCATCTGACCTTCTTCAGCCAGAAACGACAATGTTACAAGTCAGTCAGGAGACGCCGCTCAGACTTCGAGATTAATAAAGTATTTTTGAATTGAATTTGAATTAAGTACTTGGATCAGCTTCTGATCCAAGTACTGCTCCGAGTCTCAATGATGAGATGAACAGACCTCAGGTCTGTATCTGTAGGAGGTTCATCAAACTAGGGTTCATTCAGCTGATCTGGGTCACCTCTAACCAGTAAGGTCACTAGATCTCCGTCAGTGAACCCAGACTGGATCTATGCAGGTTCTGGAGAACCTACCTCTGACCAGTTCCTGTGCTTCAGCTGCCTGTAAGTGATGAATCCATGGATCCGATCCCGTTTAGAAAGTTCTGTCCTGTGAACAAGGAGGACTGACCTGAATCAGTCCAGAGTTCTAAAGGACTGATTGGGTTTGTAACAGTCAGGAGAACCTTTATTGTCTCTGGATCCGGTTACATTTTTAGAAAGTTCTGTGGGATGGCAGCCATTGATAAACATCAGTTTTAATCTAGAAAACATTTAAATGTTTTATTCATTTGACAGTTTCTGCTTCTTAAAACTAAAGTTATATTAATTATAAATTAATTATTCATTCATGAATTAATTAATTATGAAAATAAAAGGACCTCTGAACTGATTTTATAAAATTAGGTTTAAATGTATTTTTGTTCAGAGGATTCAAGTATTTTCTTTTCTTTCTGGTGTTTCTACAGCAGAATAAAGCAGTTTGGACCTCTGTGAGCATTAATTAATTAATAAATAACAGCTAATATTCTGTTAATTTTTTTAATTACCTGTTGTTTGATTTTCTGTATCATTGTAACGTTTTTCCTCAAGTTCAGCACCTTGATGCCTTGTTGCTGAAAAGCACTAAATAAATAAACTTGACTTAATATGAAGGTTTGAGCTGCTTCTCTAACTGGAGCCAGCACTATCATTTATCACTGTTGTTCTGAACACGACTGGGTTTTGATTGGATCGAGCAGTTCTGCAGCGCTTCTGGAACCGGGTCATTCTCTCCCATATTCTCCTCCTGCAGGAGGTATCAGCTGCTGATGGTTTCTTCTGAACAAACCAGCATCATCGCCTCTCTCCCCCATCGCTGATACTGGACCACCCGGACCCTGGTTCTGACTCGGATATTTTTATTGCTGTCAATTTAACACAGAAACAAATAAAATAATTCAATTTGAGGGGGAAATATTAGCTACAAATTGTTTGTTTTAAATTGTGTGTAGAGCCAGATGAAATGGTTCTGAGGACCGTGTATGGCCCGGTACCAGAGGTTCCCCTCCCTCAGGAAGTTCTGAGCATTTATAAACTGGTAGAAAATCTTTTACTGTTCAGACGCATTTATTTAAGAAGATTATTTACCTTCAAGTTTTAAAGTTCACTTGAAATCAGGAACAAAGTTAAAGTAATCAGGTTCTGGATCGGATCCTGGATCAGAGAACCGGGCTCATCAGTCCATCAGCTGGCTGACATACTGGAGGACCAGCTCAGGTCCAGAACCAGACCCTCACAGACCATCGGGCTCAATGGAACAGAACAGAGAAGTTCTGATACAGACATCAGAATAAACCAGTAAATGTACTGAACTTGATCCGTTTCTAGGCTGACCGACTGGAGACGGCAGAACCTTCCTCCTCACCTGTCTGTCTCTGTCCCTCCCTGTCTGGTTGGACCCGTCTCTGACCTCTCACCTGTCCTCTTCTGTCCCTACCTGCCTCTGCCGTCTCACCTGCTCCTCTGAAACACACACCGTCCCACCTGAGCCCCTCAGACACTCTCTCAGTCTCTCTACTCGTCGTCTTCCTCCTCTTCATCGTCGTCTTCCCCCTCTTCATCATCATCCTCGCCCCCCTGAGCCGAAGAGTCTGGGTTCCTGGCGAAGGTGCCGCCGCCGCGGTACGCCACCATGTCCTATTAGGCAGAGAGTAACACATTAATGTTTCGGACCTCAGGAGGAAAGTTCTTGACCCGTTCTGTGTTCTGTGGTCTCACCCGGTCGTACTTCTCCCTCAGCTTCTGGGCCTTCTCCTCGTACGGCAGCTTCTCAGACTGGGTCAGTTTGCTCCACATCTCTCCCAGCTTCTTGGCACAGTCTCCTATGGACAGGCCCGGGTACTGCTGCTTCACACTGGGCCGGTACTCGCTGCAGAACACAAAGAACGCTGACCTGCACACAGGAACACAGAGACAGTCAGTTTAATCACAGGAACATATATCTGCTGCAGTCTGCTAAATGGGCCCAGCAGAACCAGGCTGAACTGAACTGGACCTGTCCTGTGTTCTGCTGTCCGATCTTCAGCTGGTTCCTCCCAGCCATCAGGATGCTAAACACCTGCCACATCTGGACCGGTCCGGGTCGCCGTCAGTAGTAAACCTGGGACCGGTTTGGGTGGCCGTCAGAAGTAAACCTGGGACCGGTTTGGGTCGCCGTCAGAAGTAAACCTGGGACCGGTTTGGGTCGCCGTCAGAAGTAAACCTGGGACCGGTTTGGGTCGCCGTCAGTAGTAAACCTGGGACCGGTTTGAGTCGCCGTCAGAAGTAAACCTGGGACCGGTTTGGGTCGCCGTCAGTAGTAAACCTGGGACCGGTTTGAGTCGCCGTCAGAAGTAAACCTGGGACCGGTTTGGGTCGCCATCAGTAGTAAACCTGGGACCGGTTTGAGTTGCCGTCAGTAGTAAACCTGGGACCGGTTTGAGTCGCCGTCAGAAGTAAACCTGGGACCGGTTTGGGTCGCCGTCAGTAGTAAACCTGGGACCGGTTTGAGTCGCCGTCAGTAGTAAACCTGGGACCGGTTTGGGTCGCCGTCAGTAGTAAACCTGGGACCGGTTTGGGTCGCCGTCAGTAGTAAACCTGGGACCGGTTTGGGTCGCCGTCAGTAGTAAACCTGGGACCGGTTTGGGTCGCCATCAGTAGTAAACCTGGGACCGGTTTGAGTCGCCGTCAGAAGTAAACCTGGGACCGGTTTGGGTCGCCGTCAGAAGTAAACCTGGGACCGGTTTGGGTCGCCGTCAGTAGTAAACCTGGGACCGGTTTGAGTCGCCGTCAGTAGTAAACCTGGGACCGGTTTGGGTCGCCGTCAGTAGTAAACCTGGGACCGGTTTGGGTCAGTAGGAAACCTGGGACCGGTTTGGGTCAGTAGTAAACCTGGGACCGGTTTGAGTCGCCGTCAGAAGTAAACCTGGGACCGGTTTGAGTCGCCGTCAGAAGTAAACCTGGGACCGGTTTGGGTCGCCGTCAGTAGTAAACCTGGGACCGGTTTGGGTCAGTAGTAAACCTGGGACCGGTTTGGGTCAGTAGTAAACCTGGGACCGGTTTGAGTCGCCGTCAGAAGTAAACCTGGGACCGGTTTGAGTCGCCGTCAGAAGTAAACCTGGGACCGGTTTGGGTCGCCGTCAGTAGTAAACCTGGGACCGGTTTGAGTCGCCGTCAGTAGTAAACCTGGGACCGGTTTGTGTCGCCATCAGAAGTAAACCTGGGACCGGTTTGGGTCGCCGTCAGTAGTAAACCTGGGACCGGTTTGAGTCGCCGTCAGTAGTAAACCTGGGACCGGTTTGTGTCGCCATCAGTAGTAAACCTGGGACCGGTTTGAGTCGCCGTCAGAAGTAAACCTGGGACCGGTTTGGGTCGCCGTCAGTAGTAAACCTGGGACCGGTTTGGGTCGCCGTCAGTAGTAAACCTGGGACCGGTTTGGGTCGCCGTCAGTAGTAAACCTGGGACCGGTTTGGGTCGCCGTCAGTAGTAAACCTGGGACCGGTTTGGGTCGCCATCAGTAGTAAACCTGGGACCGGTTTGGGTCGCCGTCAGAAGTAAACCTGGGACCGGTTTGAGTCGCCGTCAGAAGTAAACCTGGGACCGGTTTGGGTCGCCATCAGTAGTAAACCTGGGACCGGTTTGGGTCGCCATCAGTAGTAAACCTGGGACCGGTTTGAGTCGCCGTCAGAAGTAAACCTGGGACCGGTTTGGGTCGCCGTCAGTAGTAAACCTGGGACCGGTTTGGGTCGCCGTCAGAAGTAAACCTGGGACCGGTTTGGGTCGCCATCAGTAGTAAACCTGGGACCGGTTTGGGTCGCCGTCAGTAGTAAACCTGGGACCGGTTTGGGTCGCCATCAGTAGTAAACTTGGGACCGGTTTGAGTCGCCATCAGTAGTAAACCTGGGACCGGTTTGAGTCGCCGTCAGTAGTAAACCTGGGACCGGTTTGGGTCGCCGTCAGTAGTAAACCTGGGACCGGTCCGGGTTGCCGTCAGAAGTAAACCTGGGACCGGTTTGAGTCGCCGTCAGTAGTAAACCTGGGACCGGTTTGGGTCGCCGTCAGTAGTAAACCTGGGACCGGTTTGAGTCGCCGTCAGTAGTAAACCTGGGACCGGTTTGGGTCGCCTTCAGTAGTAAACCTGGGACCGGTTTGAGTCGCCGTCAGTAGTAAACCTGGGACCGGTTTGAGTCGCCATCAGTAGTAAACCTGGGACCGGTTTGAGTCGCCGTCAGAAGTAAACCTGGGACCGGTTTGGGTCGCCGTCAGTAGTAAACCTGGGACCGGTTTGGGTCGCCGTCAGAAGTAAACCTGGGACCGGTTTGGGTCGCCGTCAGTAGTAAACCTGGGACCGGTTTGGGTCGCCGTCAGTAGTAAACCTGGGACCGGTTTGGGTCGCCATCAGTAGTAAACCTGGGACCGGTTTGGGTCGCCGTCAGAAGTAAACCTGGGACCGGTTTGAGTCGCCGTCAGAAGTAAACCTGGGACCGGTTTGGGTCGCCATCAGTAGTAAACCTGGGACCGGTTTGGGTCGCCATCAGTAGTAAACCTGGGACCGGTTTGAGTCGCCATCAGTAGTAAACCTGGGACCGGTTTGAGTCGCCGTCAGAAGTAAACCTGGGACCGGTTTGGGTCGCCATCAGTAGTAAACCTGGGACCGGTTTGAGTCGCCATCAGTAGTAAACCTGGGACCGGTTTGGGTCGCCATCAGAAGTAAACCTGGGACCGGTTTGGGTCGCCGTCAATAGTAAACCTGGGACCGGTTTGAGTCGCCGTCAGAAGTAAACCTGGGACCGGTTTGGGTCGCCGTCAGTAGTAAACCTGGGACCGGTTTGGGTCGCCGTCAGAAGTAAACCTGGGACCGGTTTGGGTCGCCGTCAGTAGTAAACCTGGGACCGGTTTGGGTCGCCGTCAGTAGTAAACCTGGGACCGGTTTGGGTCGCCGTCAGTAGTAAACCTGGGACCGGTCCGGGTCGCCGTCAGTAGTAAACCTGGGACCGGTTTGGGTCGCCGTCAGTAGTAAACCTGGGACCGGTTTGGGTCGCCGTCAGAAGTAAACCTGGGACCGGTTTGGGTCGCCATCAGTAGTAAACTTGGGACCGGTTTGAGTCGCCATCAGTAGTAAACCTGGGACCGGTTTGAGTCGCCGTCAGTAGTAAACCTGGGACCGGTTTGGGTCGCCGTCAGTAGTAAACCTGGGACCGGTCCGGGTTGCCGTCAGAAGTAAACCTGGGACCGGTTTGAGTCGCCGTCAGTAGTAAACCTGGGACCGGTTTGGGTCGCCGTCAGTAGTAAACCTGGGACCGGTTTGAGTCGCCGTCAGTAGTAAACCTGGGACCGGTTTGGGTCGCCTTCAGTAGTAAACCTGGGACCGGTTTGAGTCGCCGTCAGTAGTAAACCTGGGACCGGTTTGAGTCGCCATCAGTAGTAAACCTGGGACCGGTTTGAGTCGCCATCAGTAGTAAACCTGGGACCGGTATGAGTCGCCGTCAGTAGTAAACCTGGGACCGGTTTGGGTCGCCGTCAGTAGTAAACCTGGGACCGGTTTGGGTCGCCGTCAGTAGTAAACCTGGGACCGGTTTGGGTCGCCGTCAGTAGTAAACCTGGGACCGGTTTGAGTCGCCGTCAGAAGTAAACCTGGGACCGGTTTGGGTCGCCGTCAGAAGTAAACCTGGGACCGGTTTGGGTCGCCGTCAGTAGTAAACCTGGGACCGGTTTGAGTCGCCGTCAGTAGTAAACCTGGGACCGGTTTGGGTCGCCGTCAGTAGTAAACCTGGGACCGGTTTGGGTCGCCGTCAGTAGTAAACCTGGGACCGGTTTGAGTCGCCGTCAGAAGTAAACCTGGGACCGGTTTGGGTCGCCGTCAGAAGTAAACCTGGGACCGGTTTGGGTCGCCGTCAGTAGTAAACCTGGGACCGGTTTGAGTCGCCGTCAGAAGTTAACCTGGGACCGGTTTGGGTCGCCGTCAGTAGTAAACCTGGGACCGGTTTGAGTCGCCGTCAGTAGTAAACCTGGGACCGGTTTGTGTCGCCATCAGTAGTAAACCTGGGACCGGTTTGTGTCGCCATCAGTAGTAAACCTGGGACCGGTTTGAGTCGCCGTCAGAAGTAAACCTGGGACCGGTTTGGGTCGCCGTCAGTAGTAAACCTGGGACCGGTTTGGGTCGCCGTCAGAAGTAAACCTGGGACCGGTTTGGGTCGCCGTCAGTAGTAAACCTGGGACCGGTTTGAGTCGCCGTCAGAAGTAAACCTGGGACCGGTTTGGGTCGCCGTCAGTAGTAAACCTGGGACCGGTTTGAGTCGCCGTCAGTAGTAAACCTGGGACCGGTTTGTGTCGCCATCAGTAGTAAACCTGGGACCGGTTTGTGTCGCCATCAGTAGTAAACCTGGGACCGGTTTGAGTCGCCGTCAGAAGTAAACCTGGGACCGGTTTGGGTCGCCGTCAGTAGTAAACCTGGGACCGGTTTGGGTCGCCGTCAGAAGTAAACCTGGGACCGGTTTGGGTCGCCGTCAGTAGTAAACCTGGGACCGGTTTGGGTCGCCGTCAGAAGTAAACCTGGGACCGGTTTGAGTCGCCGTCAGAAGTAAACCTGGGACCGGTTTGGGTCGCCATCAGTAGTAAACCTGGGACCGGTTTGGGTCGCCATCAGTAGTAAACCTGGGACCGGTTTGAGTCGCCGTCAGAAGTAAACCTGGGACCGGTTTGGGTCGCCGTCAGTAGTAAACCTGGGACCGGTTTGGGTCGCCGTCAGTAGTAAACCTGGGACCGGTTTGAGTCGCCATCAGTAGTAAACCTGGGACCGGTTTGGGTCGCCATCAGTAGTAAACCTGGGACCGGTTTGGGTCGCCGTCAGTAGTAAACCTGGGACCGGTTTGGGTCGCCGTCAGTAGTAAACCTGGGACCGGTCCGGGTCGCCGTCAGTAGTAAACCTGGGACCGGTTTGGGTCGCCGTCAGTAGTAAACCTGGGACCGGTTTGGGTCGCCGTCAGAAGTAAACCTGGGACCGGTTTGGGTCGCCATCAGTAGTAAACTTGGGACCGGTTTGAGTCGCCATCAGTAGTAAACCTGGGACCGGTTTGAGTCGCCGTCAGTAGTAAACCTGGGACCGGTTTGGGTCGCCGTCAGTAGTAAACCTGGGACCGGTCCGGGTTGCCGTCAGAAGTAAACCTGGGACCGGTTTGAGTCGCCGTCAGTAGTAAACCTGGGACCGGTTTGGGTCGCCGTCAGTAGTAAACCTGGGACCGGTTTGAGTCGCCGTCAGTAGTAAACCTGGGACCGGTTTGGGTCGCCTTCAGTAGTAAACCTGGGACCGGTTTGAGTCGCCATCAGTAGTAAACCTGGGACCGGTTTGAGTCGCCATCAGTAGTAAACCTGGGACCGGTTTGAGTCGCCATCAGTAGTAAACCTGGGACCGGTTTGGTTCGCCATCAGAAGTAAACCTGGGACCGGTCCGGGTTGCCGTCAGAAGTAAACCTGGGACCGGTTTGGGTCGCCGTCAGAAGTAAACCTGGGACCGGTTTGAGTCGCCATCAGTAGTAAACCTGGGACCGGTTTGAGTCGCCGTCAGAAGTAAACCTGGGACCGGTTTGGGTCGCCATCAGTAGTAAACCTGGGACCGGTTTGAGTCGCCATCAGTAGTAAACCTGGGACCGGTTTGGGTCGCCATCAGAAGTAAACCTGGGACCGGTTTGGGTCGCCGTCAATAGTAAACCTGGGACCGGTTTGAGTCGCCGTCAGAAGTAAACCTGGGACCGGTTTGGGTCGCCGTCAGTAGTAAACCTGGGACCGGTTTGGGTCGCCGTCAGAAGTAAACCTGGGACCGGTTTGGGTCGCCATCAGTAGTAAACCTGGGACCGGTTTGGGTCGCCGTCAGTAGTAAACCTGGGACCGGTTTGGGTCGCCGTCAGTAGTAAACCTGGGACCGGTTTGAGTCGCCGTCAGTAGTAAACCTGGGACCGGTTTGAGTCGCCGTCAGTAGTAAACCTGGGACCGGTTTGGGTCGCCTTCAGTAGTAAACCTGGGACCGGTTTGAGTCGCCGTCAGTAGTAAACCTGGGACCGGTTTGAGTCGCCATCAGTAGTAAACCTGGGACCGGTTTGGGTCGCCGTCAGTAGTAAACCTGGGACCGGTTTGAGTCGCCGTCAGTAGTAAACCTGGGACCGGTTTGGGTCGCCTTCAGTAGTAAACCTGGGACCGGTTTGAGTCGCCGTCAGTAGTAAACCTGGGACCGGTTTGAGTCGCCATCAGTAGTAAACCTGGGACCGGTTTGAGTCGCCATCAGTAGTAAACCTGGGACCGGTTTGGGTCGCCATCAGAAGTAAACCTGGGACCGGTCCGGGTTGCCGTCAGAAGTAAACCTGGGACCGGTTTGGGTCGCCGTCAGAAGTAAACCTGGGACCGGTTTGAGTCGCCATCAGTAGTAAACCTGGGACCGGTTTGAGTCGCCGTCAGAAGTAAACCTGGGACCGGTTTGGGTCGCCATCAGTAGTAAACCTGGGACCGGTTTGAGTCGCCATCAGTAGTAAACCTGGGACCGGTTTGGGTCGCCATCAGAAGTAAACCTGGGACCGGTTTGGGTCGCCGTCAATAGTAAACCTGGGACCGGTTTGGGTCGCCGTAAGAAGTAAACCTGGGACCGGTTTGGGTCGCCGTCAGAAGTAAACCTGGGACCGGTTTGAGTCGCCGTCAGTAGTAAACCTGGGACCGGTTTGGGTCGCCGTCAGAAGTAAACCTGGGACCGGTTTGGGTCGCCGTCAGAAGTAAACCTGGGACCGGTTTGGGTCGCCGTCAGTAGTAAACCTGGGACCGGTTTGGGTCGCCGTCAGAAGTAAACCTGGGACCGGTTTGGGTCGCCATCGGTAGTAAACTTGGGACCGGTTTGAGTCGCCATCAGTAGTAAACCTGGGACCGGTTTGAGTCGCCGTCAGTAGTAAACCTGGGACCGGTTTGAGTCGCCGTCAGTAGTAAACCTGGGACCGGTTTGGGTCGCCGTCAGAAGTAAACCTGGGACCGGTTTGGGTCGCCATCAGTAGTAAACCTGGGACCGGTTTGAGTCGCCGTCAGTAGTAAACCTGGGACCGGTTTGAGTCGCCATCAGTAGTAAACCTGGGACCGGTTTGAGTCGCCGTCAGTAGTAAACCTGGGACCGGTTTGGGTCGCCGTCAGAAGTAAACCTGGGACCGGTTTGAGTCGCCATCAGTAGTAAACCTGGGACCGGTTTGAGTCGCCGTCAGTAGTAAACCTGGGACCGGTTTGGGTCGCCGTCAGTAGTAAACCTGGGACCGGTTTGAGTCGCCGTCAGTAGTAAACCTGGGACCGGTTTGAGTCGCCGTCAGTAGTAAACCTGGGACCGGTTTGAGTCGCCGTCAGTAGTAAACCTGGGACCGGTTTGAGTCGCCGTCAGTAGTAAACTTGGGACCGGTTTGGGTCGCCGTCAGTAGTAAACCTGGGACCGGTTTGAGTCGCCGTCAGTAGTAAACCTGGGACCGGTTTGAGTCGCCGTCAGTAGTAAACCTGGGACCGGTTTGAGTCGCCGTCAGTAGTAAACCTGGGACCGGTTTGAGTCGCCGTCAGTAGTAAACCTGGGACCGGTTTGGGTCGCCGTCAGAAGTAAACCTGGGACCGGTTTGGGTCGCCATCAGTAGTAAACCTGGGACCGGTTTGAGTCGCTGTCAGTAGTAAACCTGGGACCGGTTTGAGTCGCCATCAGTAGTAAACCTGGGACCGGTTTGGGTCGCCATCAGTAGTAAACCTGGGACCGGTTTGAGTCGCCGTCAGAAGTAAACCTGGGACCGGTTTGGGTCGCCGTCAGAAGTAAACCTGGGACCGGTTTGGGTCGCCGTCAGAAGTAAACCTGGGACCGGTTTGGGTCGCCATCAGTAGTAAACTTGGGACCGGTTTGAGTCGCCATCAGTAGTAAACCTGGGACCGGTTTGAGTCGCCGTCAGTAGTAAACCTGGGACCGGTTTGGGTCGCCATCAGTAGTAAACCTGGGACCGGTTTTAGTCGCCATCAGTAGTAAACCTGGGACCGGTTTGGGTCGCCGTCAGAAGTAAACCTGGGACCGGTTTGAGTCGCCGTCAGTAGTAAACCTGGGACCGGTTTGGGTCGCCATCAGTAGTAAACCTGGGACCGGTTTGGGTCGCCATCAGTAGTAAACCTGGGACCGGTTTGAGTCGCCGTCAGTAGTAAACCTGGGACCGGTTTGAGTTGCCGTCAGTAGTAAACCTGGGACCGGTTTGAGTCGCCATCAGTAGTAAACCTGGGACCGGTTTGAGTCGCCGTCAGTAGTAAACTTGGGACCGGTTTGGGTCGCCGTCAGTAGTAAACCTGGGACCGGTTTGAGTCGCCATCAGTAGTAAACCTGGGACCGGTTTGAGTCGCCGTCAGTAGTAAACCTGGGACCAGTTTGGGTCGCCGTCAGAAATAAACCTGGGACCGGTTTGGGTCGCCATCAGTAGTAAACTTGGGACCGGTTTGAGTCGCCATCAGTAGTAAACCTGGGACCGGTTTGAGTCGCCGTCAGTAGTAAACCTGGGACCGGTTTTAGTCGCCATCAGTAGTAAACCTGGGACCGGTTTGGGTCGCCGTCAGAAGTAAACCTGGGACCGGTTTGAGTCGCCGTCAGTAGTAAACCTGGGACCGGTTTGGGTCGCCATCAGTAGTAAACCTGGGACCGGTTTGGGTCGCCATCAGTAGTAAACCTGGGACCGGTTTGAGTGAGAGATCAGCCTCATCTCATTAAGTCCATAGGATCTCGGTGGTTGGTCTCAGGAGGAACCAAAGTTACCAGAACTTTAGTCTCTGCTTCTACGTTAGATTGATGATGTCATGTAATCCATAATGTTTATTGTCGTCATTAAATCAGAACCTGATGTTGAGGTTTCCCCTGATAACCAGGTTCTATTAAACCCACTGAGATTATATTATTACCGGGCTGAACCAGAACCGGTAATCAGGAGATAAGATCTAATCCCATTAAGCAGTGACTAACAGGTTCAATCATGAGGTTAATGGAACCAGACAGAACCAGTAGTTCCGACCCTCTGATCCAGAGGTCTGCAGGTACCTACGGGGGTCTCTTGGGGGCGTTGGGGTCTTTCCTCTTGCGGCCCCTCTTTCCGAAGCCTTTAGGAGGGACGTAGTCGCTCATCTCTCGGTTGTAGCGGACCTTGTCAGCCTTGGCCATGTCTTCAAACCTCTTCTTCTCAGTGGGAGACAGAGCCTGAAACACAGCAGAGACCAGATGATTCAGGAGGGAAACCAGCTGGAAGATATCTGAACCAGCAGGTTCCTGATCCTTAAACGGGTCGGCTAAATACTCATACTGGGAGCAGGATGGAGATTAAATGATCGACAGACACTAATGTGGTTGAAGGACAACAGAAACACTCGGGTGATGCTGCAGTGCCCCCTGCTGACACAAACAGGAGCTGCAGGATGTTAATAGAAACACTAATAACTCTGGGAGAGCTGAGAGATCGGGTCCAGAAGTCCTCAGTGAGTCAGGAGACATCAGGTCAGCAGGACTCACTGATTTCAGATTTACTGAATGTGAAATAGAGGTTTTATGCCCCTTTTCTACTAGTACCAACTCAGAGCGGTTCGCTACGGGTCGAATCACTATCAGCTTTTCCATTACTAGTAGTTACGAAGAACCGTAACTATTTTTAGGACCTGCTGGCTTGTGGTTCCGACCGCTCCAAGTCGCACTGAAAAGGCGAAGTTAGAAGACTGTTTGTTACTGATTGGATACGGGGCGGAGACACTGGTTGCATCACTTGATCAACTAATCTTACAAGAATCAGACCTGCCATTTTTTAAAGTCAACAGCGACTGAGCCTCCTCTGATATAGAAAGAAAATGGAAAATCAACACCAAGGTCAGCAACAATAAATGTATGTAGAGTTATTTTCCTCCTTGTTAATGGTTTGTATTTTTGCAGGTTTCAGCAATAAAAACTAATTTTACCATATGTGTTTGCACCATGATTTCCATTTCATTCAAGCGTTCACTGGTGGGAGGAGTAAGGAGGACAACCCCAGCATTTGTCATTGATATTTGTGCATTGATGGATAATTTTATTATTTTTCTTAGGTCAGGTTTATTTATTTAGAGCTTTTCAGCAACAAGGCATCAACGCAATGTTCATAAAACATTACAATGATACAGAAAATCAAACAGATAATTAAAAAATAAAGAGAATAGAATGATGGATAAGAAAATGAAAAGAAAGTTGGGCTGAAAACTTCACTAATAATGTTTAGATGGCCCAGTCAAAGGCCACTCTAAACAAAGAAGTTTTTAATCTTGATTTAAAGCAACTTCAGAGATTTTACAGTTTTCTGGGAGTTTATTCCAGATTAGTGGAGCATAAGAACTAAAAGCTGCTTCTCCATGTTTGGTTCTGGTTCTGGTTCTGCAGAGGAGATTTGAGCCTGAAGACCTGAGATGTCTGGGTGGTTGATCCACTGACAACAAGTCTGTAATGTATTTTGGTGCTAAGCCATTCAGTGATTTATAGACTAACAGAAGTATTTTAAACTCTATTCTCTGAGCTACAGGGAACCAGTGTAGGGACTTTAGAACCGGGCCGATGTGGTCCACTTTATTAGTTCTAGTGAGGACGCGGGCAGCAGCGTTCTGGATCAACTGCAGCTGTCTGATCCACTTTTTAGGCAGACCTGTGAAGACACCGTTGCAGTAATCAATTCTACTAAAGATGAACGCATGAATTAGTTTTTCAAGGTCCTGCTGAGACATTAGTCCTTTAATCCTGGAGATGTTCTTTAGGTGATAGAAGGTCGACCTTGTTACTGTCTTTATGTTCCTCTGAAGGTTTAGGTCTGAGTCCATCACTACACCCAGGTTTACAGCCTGACTGGTGGTTTCTAGCTGTATTAAATGAAGCTGTGTGATAACTTTTAAACGCTCTTCCTTTGGTCCAAAGATTATTACTTCAGTTTTGTTTCCATCAGAACCAGAACCTCACACCACAAAAACTGCTTCTTCCCATCTGCAGCTAACCTCATTAATTCAATTCAATTCAGTTTATTTCTATAACTTCAATTCATAACACATGTCGTCTCAAGGTTCTTCACAACAGTCAGGTTCATACATTCCAATTACCGTATTTTCCGCACTATAGGGCGCACCGGATTATAAGGCGCATAGAATAGAAGCTACTGCAGTCAAACGTTTGACTGGGGTTGCGTTATGCATCCACTAGATGGAGCTGTGCTAAAGAGAATGTCAACAAAACAGTCAGATACGTCAGTCAGTGAAACTTTATTAATACACTACAAACCAGCGTTCTGATAACTCCATTCACTCTCATGGTAAGGTCTCCTCTACATAGAACTCTATTGAATAGAGCCAACCGCACGTTAGGAATGCATTGGAGTCTATGAAGTTGAAGTTGAAATCAAACGTTAGTTAAAACGTGAAAGGGAACTTTTCCCTGATTCAGTAAACACATAAAAGAAACAGTTTGATGCACTAAATCAAACGTTAGTACTGTTAACCTTTCCTGTTTCTGTCCCCTGACCGTAGTCTGATGACACAGGGGAGACGCTTTCTCCAGGGCCGAAGTTACTAGTTTCCTCGGGGTTAACTCCCTCACTCATACGTTGCTGAGTTGAACATGAAGAAACAGCATCAAAACACTGAGTTGTTGACGAGATTCGGGGTTCTTTTTAATGACTTTGCAGCACGTAAAAACACAGGGCTTACACATTCATACACCGCTGCTCCGGTCGCCGTCTCTACCCACCCCACACACACAATAATACCGACGTCACTCCTTCACTCTTGATTCTCAGCTACGGCAGCACACAGCGCCACCTCTGTCCGGAGGAGTAATGTCAACATCTTCCATACACACACACGAAACATACACCCCACACACTGAGCTTCTAATCACATATAGTTCAGGCAATTCCTGCAACAGTACATTCAAACGTTATACACACACAAGTGGTGTTGGACTAGGAGTAAGCACAGTACAGGTGTTTACCGCTATTACTTCGGCGACGCCCCTGACTACGGTAGCCGTAATGCTGCAAGCGGTGCGGCTTTGTAGTTTACCAGTCGTACTGAAACATTTTGACAGAGCGCCGTGTACAACCAGTATGGATCAACCAATTAACCAATTGATCCATATATAAGGCGCTCCGGATTACAAGGCGCACTGTCATTTTTTGAGAAAATTAATGGTTTTTAAGTGCGCCTTATAGTGCGGAAAATACGGTAATCGTAATCATTGAACAGTTCAGTCAGATTCAGTTATTTATTCAAATTGGATAAAAAGTTTTTCTATCTAAGGAAACCCAGCAGATTGCATCCAGTCAGTGACTTGCAGCATTCACTCCTCCTGGATGAGCATGTAGAGACAGTGGACAGTCACTGGTGTTGACTTTGTAGCAATCCCTCATACTGAGCATGCATGTAGCGACAGTGGAGAGGAAAAACTCCCTTTTAACAGGAAGAAACCTCCTGCAGAACCAGAACCAGGCTCAGTGTGAGCGGCCATCTGCCACGACCGACTGGGGGTTTGAGAGAACAGAGCAGAGACACAAAGAGAACAAAGAAGCACTGATCCAGGAGGACTTTCTATGGGAAGGAAAAGTAAATGTTAATGGATGTAGCTCCTTTAGTCGTTTCATCTAGAAAGAAAGAACAGATAAACTCTGAGCCAGTTTTCAAGGTTAGAGTCTGAAAGAGAGAACATAGAGTTAGTTACAGTAGAAGCTCAGTCAGTAGCCATGTCTAGGAGAGAGAAAGGGTTAAACACTAAAAGACAGGGCCATGTGGATCATCTGTAGAAGGTGAACATTAAGTTGTTGCCAGCAGAAGCTCGGACGATTCCCCTCTCCAGAAAGGTGTCACAGGTAGACACAGAGTCAGGCCAGGTGTAGCTTCTAGGAAGAGAAAAGAGAGAACAAAGTTAAAAGCTGAAATAACAGCAAATAATGCAAAATTGGAGAGTAGTATGAGAATGTAGCAAAGAGGGTGAAAGTGGTCATTATGTCCTCCAGCAGCCTAAGCCTATAGCAGCATAACTACAGAGATAGTTTCAGTTCAGATTATTTCGTTAAACGGCGCTTATTTACAACAATGTCGTCTCAAGGAACCTCATAAAGGGTCCCACTGATGGTCATTTAGAACACTAATATTGTCCCAGATCACATGTTTTCCTAACATTGTGAGGCCCTAACGGCAGATCTGAGTATGTTTCATATTTATTTTTTACCCATAACTTCATTTGTGGACGGATTAGCTGTGGTTTCTCTGAATGTGTGGAGAACCTGGGTTGTTAACATCTGGTCTGAATTTCATAGCAATAAAAATATCAGAAATACTTTTACTAAGAAAAACATTGATGTGTTGCATACTATTTTACACGTTTGCTGTGGTGGAGGAGGAGGCGGTTGCTGAGAAAATAATTAGTTTGGAATATAATAATATAACCCGACCTATATTTGGGAATAATTAAGTTTCTGGTGAAGGGACTGGTATCAGACTAAAATCACCTGAATGCGACTCACCTGGTTAACCTGGAGCTGGTTTCTCCTACTGAACATGAACACATCTGAAATAAAGGACTAATATCATGTTTTTACACAGAGACAGATTTTACTGTCCTCCCACAGGATGACCTGACAAAAACTGAACCAACCCTCGTCTCTGTCCCTCTAAGACTGTCCTCTGTTCCCCTGAGAGTCTCACCTTCCATCTTTCGGAGCATTTCTTGGAGAACTCGGCGAAGTTGACCGACTGCTCCGGGTTTTTCTTCCGGTGCTCTTCTCGACACGTCTGGACGAAGAAGGCGTACGCCGACGTCTTCCCCTTCGGCTTGTTGACATCTTTGCGCATCATACTGGCGGCCTGAGGAGAAGAGGAGAACGATGATTTCAACAGAAGGAGCAGGGTTGGATCACCTGACCACCTCTGAGCTACAATGAAGATGGACCAGATGCTCTGCTGATTATCTGATCTGATGTTGGACTTTAAAGCATCACCGTCGATCATGTGGAGACATGTGGTCCTGGAGAGTAAACTGTGTGGGTTTAGAGTTTATCTTACAGTAAAGGTTGTTGGAAAAACATCTAGACGGTAAAACTAATGAGCCGATTCTCCTCATCATTAGGAGCAGATCTGCAGAAACATTAATTGATCAGACTAACAGGTTTATGATCTATTTAAACTGATTCATGACGTCACTTTCAGGATTCATTAATGGTCATTTTCCACTGAAAGAAGTCACGACTTCTGGTTTTAACCTCTGATTGGACACGGAGGTTCTGATTGGACACGGAGGTTCTGATTGGACATGGAGGTTCTGGCTGAAGTCAGATATAATCTGCTAATTTCACAAAAAAAATCTTAATTTCAGAATTTGTTTTATTTTTTATATTTCTGTGATGAAGGTTTGGTTCGCGATAGGAAACGTTACTACTGTTGTCAACATTTGCTGTCCCAAGGTAAAATAAAAAACAAAAAAAATAGTACTGGGATGTGTTTTATTTTACTAAAGATATCGACCCACATGCAAATAAACCAAACTTTTATGAATGAATAGAACAACAGAAGGAAGTAGTGGAGAACAGGGAGTAGCTGCAGCTGAGTGAGGGAGAAATCACTTTTTAAGCGCTGCCTGATTTAGGAAAGTTACGATGTCTGCAGGGATTCATCCAAAGTACAACGTTATATTTATATAAATATATATTTCCAGATATATATTTGTTTTATTAATAAATTTTTGGATTTGTGAACACAGACTTTCTGGCTGAAGGATGTTTGTCAGCTTGGACAAATGAACGTTCCTTACAAGAAATAAAGCAATCAGTAACGGGGAACGTGAACGAGGGAAGAACAGCTTAAACTGAGGATGAGGAGGGAGAGAATCACCTGGTTAAATATGCATTTCTTCTGTTGTATTAGCTTGTAGCTCCAAGTAAAAATAGTTGGGATTTTTGCTAAATATACCAATTTTAGCATTTTATCGCCTGAGGAAAGTAGTCAAATAATTCAAGAACATTCATATTTATGATTATATCAGAATTATCCTGGTTTCTCATCTAAAAATAACCAATTACTAAAAGGTATCTGAACAAAAATCTTATTTTATTTGTTAAATTGTAATTTTTCAGTATGTTAAATGTTCTAATGTTTTTGGAGACGATTGTGATTATGTCTTTATTTTAGTGAACGTCTGATGGAAGAAGAGGAACAGAAAGACAGTTAGAAAAAAGGAGTGAAAGAGCAGAGAAAACCTGGAAGACTTGGAGAGAGAAGGAAAATAGACTGATAGAAAGAAAAGGATAGCTAAGAAGATGGAAAGAAAGAACAGAAAAGTGTTGAAAAGAAGACAGACATTAATACAATTATTACTTTATTCATTTTATTAATCTTAGGAAATGCTAACAACAGTGCAGATAGATACTTTCCTGCTATTACACTTGATTTTTATAGTTTAACTTGAATAAATGTTAAAAAATGAATGAAACTGTAACTGTACCAATCTTTTCAATATATCTTGATAACATTTAATTATTATAATTAATGTCTCTGGATTTGATTTCAGAAATCCCTTATAATACTTATAATAATAATTAATTTAAACTGATGATTAAACATAAAACAGTGTTTTTCTCTCCGGACATCAGTCCCATATTTATCCGATTATGTTGCACTAAAGCTCGGTTCTACTAAGCGGCCTCCCTCCGCTCTCTCTGCGACTCTCTGGGAACAAAGAACCCGGCCTGAGGATCCATTTTCTCCGCTGAGGAGCCGACCTGAAGCCTACTATCGGTCCGGTTCTAATCCGGCAGAGACCCGGTGCCCCTCCTGGATGTTTCTGGGACCGGACCCGGGTTAAACCCTCCGCTCCCTGGCTCAGTCTCTTCCCGGGCCGCAGCAGCTAGCCTGACCGAGCTAACATGAAGAACAATGGGCCACCATTTCCCGCCCTCTGCGGAGCGGCCCCATCCCCCTCCGCAGACCGGATAACCAGACAAAAACACTCTTGAATCGGCATTAATCATCGCTTCAGACCAGGAGAAAATAGATTTAAGTTAAACTCAATAAAAGAAACGTTTTTATTTCATTTAGCACGTTCTGCACCGGAAACACGGACAATCTGCAGCCGATGCGCATTTTGAACGGAGGGCCCGTCTACCTCCCGGAGAGGTCATTGTTGTATGGAGGGATGAGGCTATTTCCTGGCATCTATAGTGAGGAGAATGGGCGTTTCGTGTTTATAACGACACACTGGGACCAGTTCCTTGAGGCAAACACCCCAGAACTCAGATCGGAGGTCTGGGTCCATCAAAACCAGACCATCACCATGGTCTGATCGAAACAGCAGCCATTTTAAAACCCTTCATCAGCCTTTTATTCGGCCAAAAACATTGATACCTCCCCGTAAATCAGAGCCCATCTCCAGAAAAATCTAACCTTAACCGGTTCGGTTGAGGAAGGACGGACATGGCTACTCACACGGTAGGAGGCCCGGGACAGGGGGACTCGGACCGAATCTCTGGGTTTTCTGGGTCTTGGTTCTGGTTGTTATTGTTTGGGGACTGAAGCCGCAACTACAGCGGTTGGTTCACTTTCAAACTGGGTCGAACTCAGACTAAACCACGCCCACTAGAAACTCCCTCATTCCTTATTCCCATTTATGGGGGCGGGGCCTACGGCCATCCCTCTGGGAGGAACAGTGTGATTGGAGGAGAGATTGGAGCTCCCCGCCGCTGATTGGTGAACAGGACTGTGAGTCAATGTCCGACCCCTCCACATCCCTCGACCTGCAGGCGGGGCTCCATCTGGGCGGAAACTTCTTCCATGTTATAGCTTTTAAGAGCATTTGATTGGCTAGGGGCTGTATAACTCAGATTTACTGACCAATCAGAGAACAGCAGGAGGACAACACTTCTTACAGTAGAGGTGAGTGATACTGGGAGTTTTGCTATAATCCAATACAAAGTAAATACAAAGCTAGTATCGCTGATACTGATACTTCACTTAAATGTCATGATCTTTGAATAATTTTATGATTTTCTCTTTGGTTAGTTGATTATTAATATTATTACGATAAAACAAAGGACAAAGATTCCAGGCCAATAAACATGCTTTTATTATCTAAATACATCAAAATAAAAGAAACAGTAAATAAATACTAAAATAATTACCTTATCCATGAATCTTTGTGAATTATCTAGGTGAAATAAAATGATTATGATAATTCTGTAACTGTAATCACCATGTAGCCTAAAAGTTTTTACTGTTTTTCCATTCAACAGTTAAAGGGTTATTATATTCAGCCATATTCATATTTCAGGGGTTAAGGTGTATATGGGTGATTATTTTTTTGCAGCAACATTTTGTGTCTGCATATTTCACTTATGCAGATTTTTTATTGAATGTGCTGACTATTCACAACAAAGTACTGTGATTATGCACTTAAGTGTTCTCAATTACTTGAACATGAATAAAATGCATTTATAATGTTTATTTGTATTTTACACACCTTTTTGGTGACACACGCTCAATTTTATCGTGTCCGCAGTGCAAAGTAGTAAACCTTCTCAGTAAATGTAGGCCATATGATTCCAAAACTTTTATCTTTTTTTAAATAACTTGATAAACTAGACTCAACTTTATCTCATTATGCAATTTAATTTGGTGGAACTTTTTTTCCTGTTTGCTATTTTATCCATTTTCTATACGTCCCAGTAGTAATTTTCCACCCTGTTAGACTGTGTGCAATTGTCTTCAAAAAAGAACCACAATTCCAGAAAAGCCATTTACAGGAAGTGACATCATTTGATTTTGGAGGGATTCAACTGTGGAACAGGAGGTAAGCCTCAATTGTGATTTTCTCCCTACTTGTTTTAATCTTAAACATGTTACACCTGTATGAGTCAACCTTAAAATTCTACACTGTTATGTCAAATTATGGGTTATGTTTATTCACTTGAAAAAAAATAAAAACATATTAGAATAAATTATTAAAGGTGTGTTATTCTGTTGAAGGTTAGCTAGCTAAATGTTGATCAGTTTAATAGCTTCAGCTAGATTAGCTAAAAAACTTCCACCCTGTTAAGTCTGTGAACCCAACAGGGTGGAACGGGGACTTAACAGGAGGGAAATATGAGTAAAGAGTAATAATTTGAATTATTATAATACTTTTTTTTAAGTACAGATGTGTATCTATGTATTTTAACAGTGTAATACAATAGAATACATTATGGAAAAAAAAAAGATTTGTTGAAAAAAAATGATGAAATTATACACATTTGTTAGGAAATGGTACCAGCACTTAGTGCAGCAGAGCTACAGCGTCGGTACAGGGCAAAGCGTGATGCAGACCCAGAGAGGAGAGGCAGGTACCTGCAAAAAAAAAACGAGAAAAATGGCAGCAGGACAGAGAGACAGGAAAAAAGAACATAATTTCAGACCTTACTGAGCGAGAAAAGCGTAAACAAAGTTCAGCAAAGGAGAAGTTGGTAACCTTCTTCTTAAGAGATGATTTCAGCCGAGTGACAACTGGTAAGAAAGACAGTCACTAAAAAGAAGCAGAAAAGGCTGCTATTGGATACTTGCAAAAACCTCTACAGAAGGTTTTGATCTGAAAATATTGACCAGGTGTCCTTTTCCTTTTTCTGCAAGTCAAGGCCATTTTGGGTTGTACGACCCAATGAGAGTGATAGAAAGACATGTCTCTGCAAAATCCACGAGAACACTGAGTTCTTGGCCAGCACCCTCTACAAGTGCTTTTATCAACCAAAAACCTTTAACAGTTGACTGATGCGATAGTGTGCAACTTGGACTCAAAAGCTTGCGCGTATGGAGAATGTGACGCTTGCAGCACCACAACTGTACCTACACTTAGACATGCCTCCAACAACATGATTACCTTCTTCCAGTGGACCACAGAGACCTCCTCCTCAGGTGAGGAGAAAAAATCCATCATAACGGTCAAAAAAGAACTCACTAAGAGTAAAGATGAAGTTGTTGAGGAATTCCAGGAACGCATGGTGAAGTTCCGGAAACATCTCTTTAACATTCGCTGGCAATACAAGGCCTATAGGAAGCTTAGAGAAAGTCTCCAGAGTCATGAATGTTTAATTCATGTGGATTTTAGTGAGAACTACATCTGTAAATATGCCAACGAGGTACAGTCTGTGCATTTTGGGGGGTCGCATCAACAAGCGACTCTACACACAGGTGTATTATACACAGCAATACAGGAGGCTCCCCTTACCTTCTGTTCAATATCACCATCGCGAAGACATGACCCTCCGGCAATCTGGGCTCACCTAGATCCAGTCTTGGATATGATTCAAGATAGATTTTCTATTGTCAGCCGGCTCCACTTCTTCAGTGATGGGCCTGCCACTCAATATCGGCAGAAGGGTAACTTTTTCCTTCTTTCATCTGAACCACTCAGAAGAGGCTTTGATGTGACCTGGAATTTTTTCGAGGCCAATCATGGCAAAGGGGCCCCAGATGGTGTTGGAGGTACCCTTAAACGCTCAGCCGACAGGCTTGTTTTCATCGGGGAGGACATCCCTAATGCAGAGATGCTGTTCCTCAAGCTGAAGGAGCAGGAATCAGTTGTGGAGCTCTTCTTTGTAAGTGAGGAAAGTGTGGAAGCAAAAGTGAATGAAATGCTGCAGGTAAGACAATTTTTAATGGTATTCAAGTTTTATCTTGAATCTGTCCATATGTATGTCTTTCAAAACTTATCTTAAGTCTAATATAAGTAACAAGATTATCAGTACTCTCCTTTGAAATTAGAAAATTAACATAATTGGCAACATTCATTTTGTTATGACCTTGCCATAGTGAATCTACACCATCCAATACAATAGAGTCAACCTTGTACAAAAGTTTTTGTACACAGTTTCTCACAGTTATTCATGGTGTAATTTCACTATAACAAGGGAACAAATACTTACTTGAAATCATACCAAATGGTATGGTGATTTCAGGTGATGGAATACTGCCAGCGTTATGAGGTATACTCCCTAAGAGACATCTTTGTCATTTGTCTTTTTCCCTTTTACACACTGTAGGTTCCCCCATTGAATGTGGTGAAGGGAACAATGAGGATCCACCAGGTGATCAGTAGCTGTAAAGGCAAAATCCACTACAGGGACATCACCTGTGTGTGCCAGAGAGAGGAAGGGCTGATTAACTGCCCATGTTTCGATGTAAAAGAGGCAATCTTGCAACCTGATCAGGAAACGAGCCATAACGGCATGGCAGCCAGAAGTCATCACAGGTGACCATGTTGATCGATGGTGTGTGGTCAAATATGACCATGACTATTATCCTGGCATCATCACCAAAGTGGAAGATGGGAACATTGAAGTGAACTGTCTCCATAAAAAAGGAATCAACGAATACTACTGGCCCAGCCCAAGGAAAGACATCAGTTGGTATCAGTTGCAACTCTATGCGTTACATTAACGCTCAGCTTGGACTCCTGCTTTACTTGCACAGCCATACTTGCACACTGATCACCTGCACTGTTGTACTGCTCTATATTTACTCTCACTCACTTACAACTGTGCACATATATTTATATTATATTGTAGATATGTTTATACTGTTTAATTTGTATTGTATTGCACCGACTACGCCAAAACAAATTCCTTGTATGTCCAAAAACGTACTTGGCAATAAAGCTTTTCTGATTCTGATTCTTGTATGATGACAGCCAGGTACTTTGCCTGACAGAGGAGCCAAATGCTGTCAATAAAAGATATCTGCAGCTCAGTCCTACCACATGGAGGTTAATTGAAGAGCAGATGTAGTCTAGATGCCCATCAACCTCATGCCATTCATGAGATGGTTTGTTTGTCAATGTTAATTACCAGTTCATGTTTGATGTTAACTTGTAACAATCTTGTGTTGTTGTTACCAACTGCTTATTTTCCACTGATTTTTCATGTTTAGGAAATGTGCTAAGGTGTTTCATTGTTTTTATATGAATCACAAAATAGCCAAAATAAAACATTTCTTATTTAAGTCTCCTCTATTATCCTGAACTGAAGGATGCTTTGTCTCTTCTCATTATGCTCTACATCTCATGTTCCATGTAACATGGAACCTCGTGCACACATTTAATGTAATGTTTTGTTTCCTTCAGTTTTCACAATTCACGGAAATCAAGGAGGACATACAGCTGACATCCAATTTCTGTAATACCCCATTATTTGGAGTTCCAGTCATTCTAAGTGGCAAAAAAAGGTAGAAATGATCAGATTGTAGAATTGGAAACAAATATTTTCCACCCTGTTAAGTTCTGTTCCACCCTGTTATGGTCCCCTCCACCCTGTTAGTAAAGATTTTTATTTAAATAATTTTTTAAAAACATAAACTATTGTGAATATCTTTGTGCCAAGTCGGGAAGTAATGAACATTAAATGTATAGATACATAAAGGTTTTTAAAACTCAATATTTTCCATGCTGTCAGTAAAAATGGGTAAAAATTATAGCGTACATTTTATATTACAGATATATACTATTTGTAAGCAAGTGATCTGTTACAGTTTAAAAAATATATATATTATGACAACAAAAGGGACATAATCTTTCTAAGAAAAAGTAATTTTTTATCAATATTTACATGTATAACTATTTTTGGTCTATATGTTAATGTCCCTAACAGGGTGGAACACATTCAATGACAATGTTTAAAAACAACACTTGTAATTATTATTTTATCCATCCCTGAGCTTGACTATCATGAATTTCCCATTGTTAAACATGTCAGTGTTGTAACAAAATATAAAGAAAATAAAACTTAAACATTCTTTTTCGAAAAGTTATGAAGCTAAAATGTTTCTGCAAAAAAAGAATCACCCATATAGCTGTGGAGCTAAATTGGGGCCACAAAGTTTGTTCAAACAAAAAAAATGTAAACCTGAAAAATAAGTTTGTTCAAAAGAAAAAAAATTGAACCTGAAAAATAAAAGTTTGTTAAAAAAAACCTTTTGAACCTGAAAAATTATTTTGAACATCCCCCCAAAAAAATTGTGAAAACTGAAAAAAAAGTTTTGCAACTGAAAAAAATACAGATGTGAAACTGGGAAAAAAAAGTTCAAAACTACTTTTCAGATTCAAGTTTTTTTTGGAACTTGCAGATTTTATTTTTTTCGACTTCAAACTTCTGGCCCTGTTTTGGTGTGGGGGGCGGGGCCTCAGATCACCGGGGTGTGGAATCATGACTGACAGCTCAACACAGCGGCTGAACAACATATTCACAGCTGTTGCATTCAGGGACCGTGGAAACTGGAAATATCTGTAATACATCATTGATATTCTATATATATGTGATTGGTTTTGAAAGATAACTTGCTTCACCGATAGAAGCAGCTTACATGAAAACACGACGCGCATCTCAGAGGAGAAAAGATGATCTTAACAGATTTGCACAGCAATTTAAGTCCATGTTGGAGATTTCCCATGCTCTCAACGTAAAGCAAAAAAACCACCAGACTAAGCGATGGTATGAAACCAGATGCAAAACGAGCCGGTATTTTCCGAATATCCTTCCATAATTAAGCCTGGACTTGTTTTCACATGGACTGGACTCGGGTTTCAGTTTCTGGTGCATTTTGATTAAAACGTGTTTGGTCTCCATTTAGTAAAGTGACTCACAGCCAGGGGCAAACTGGCATACAGGGCAACCGAGGAAATACCCGGTGGACCGCTGGTTTAGGCATCTCTTATTTTGTGAATGTTTAGTTTTTAATAACCGCCTTTCACAGACACAGGGCGAGCGCGACTTCAAGTACGCAAGAGGTGACAGTTTCTGGGGCGCTGATATTTTTTTGGACCATTGTGCCCTAAACTATGCCATATCAACCTGTTAAGGATAACCTTTATTTATGACTCATAGCAGATCTTCCCACTACCATAATGATATAAAGCATAAGTTCTAATGTTTCCTTTTTGTTAGAATTGGACAAGAATGCTCATCGAAATGCATTACAAGGATAAATGGCCCAAGGTTTGTCATGAATGATCTGTGGCTGGGGCACTGGCTTTGATGGTGAAGCAGGCTGTAACTGGTTTGATTAGAAACCTACAGCACACTTAGATAAAGGATGGACACCCGCTACTACACAACCTACCAGATAGACACCACAATGGTGACCCATAGTCTACTGATAATCACTGAGGGAGGGAACATCCATTACATTGGAGAACCAGATATAAAACTATATGTGACCTTCTATCGAGGCTTTTAATCATCCTCTAACAGACGGCGACGGTCCGAGACGGGAGCCTCAGCGCTGATCTCTGGAAGCATTCCTCTGCCTAATTTAGATTAAAGGAGCTGAAAGTTAGAAACTGGTTGAGAGTCGTTCCTTTAAGAGTCAGTGTTAGATAGAGTCTGATCGCTGATGCACTGCGCACCTCTCTGCTGTACGCCAGACACAAACGGAGGTTTATATATATGACCAACAGTTGCTATTGAAGGATTATATGTGTTACCTATGTTCTGCAAAAAGCTGCCGTCGGCATAAAAACAAGAACTGAGAAGATACTGAGATAAATTATTGGCTAGGCATGACGGGCATAACGCGCCGTCCATGCTTATGCATTTCAACCCTTTTATTAGTGGTATTTTAAAGGTATGTGCTTGGTTCTGGTAACCAGCTATAAGTTTCTTTTGTTAGCTCCAACCGCTAACGGCTAAGAACATTTGCACGCCCACTTTATGAGTCAGCTGAAGATCACTTGCCCTAACCTTATACCAATTATTGCCTAAGTTAGTTCCAAGACTAACTTAACTTCAATTCCAGATTCTTCAAAATAATCCTTGGTTGTCAAACAGAAATATTGCATGATAATATTGCATCACCTTTCGGTCATGGTTTTCAACCATCTTTAATCAGCTTGTTTATATTGTACATAGCCCATTAGTCGTCCTTATTCTTTAATTTTACTTGGTAGTTTGAAGAGTTTCAGTCAGGTTTCAGAGCTCATCATAACACTGAAAAAGCTCTGCTGAAAGTCACTAATGATATTCTTATGGCCTCAGATAATGGACTTGTGTCTGTTCTGGTTCTGTTAGATCTCAGTGCTGCATTTGATCCAGTCGACCATAATATTCTCTTAGAAAGGCTGGAATATGCTGTAGGGATCAGGGGAACAGCGCTAGGTTGGTTTAAATCTTATCTGTCTGACAGATTCCAGTTTGTTCATGTAAATGATAAATCATCTTTAAACTCCAGGGTTAATTGTGGAGTACCACAGGGTTCAGTACTTGGGCCAGTTCTCTTTACTATATATATGCTTCCAATAGGTCAAATTATCAGGCAGCATAGGATACATTTTCACTGTTACGCTGATGATACTCAGCTTTACTTATCCATAAATCCTGATGAGCCCAACCAGTTAGATAGACTACAAGCATGTCTTGAAGATATAAAAACGTGGATGACTTTAAATTTTTTGCTTCTAAATTCAGACAAGACAGAAGTTGTCGTCTTTGGACCGGAGTCTTTAAAAAAGAAACTGCTTAGTCAATCACTTAACCTGGATGGCATTAAATTGACCTCTGGTAATAAAGTAAAAAACCTTGGTGTTATTTTTGACCAGGACATGTCATTTAAATCCCATATTAAACAGGTTTCTAGGATTTCCTTCTTTCATCTCCAGAACATTGCCAAAATTAGAAATATTCTGTCCAGGAGTGACGCTGAAAAACTAGTCCATGCATTTGTTACTTCAAGGCTGGACTATTGTAATTCTTTACTATCAGGATGTCCACAAAATGCAGTTAAAAACCTTCAGCTGATTCAAAATGCTGCAGCAAGAGTTCTGATGAATATTAAAAAGAGAGATCATATTTCTCCTATTTTAGCTTCCCTTCATTGACTCCCTGTTAAATCCAGAATAGAATTTAAAATTCTCCTCCTCACATATAAAGCCCTTAATGATCTAGCTCCATCATACATCAGAGATCTGATTGGTCCATATGTTCCTAACAGAACACTTTGTTCTCAGACTGCAGGTTTACTGGTGGTTCCTAGAGTCTCTAGAAGTAGAATGGGAGGCAGATCCTTTAGTTATCAGGCTCCTCTCCTGTGGAACCAGCTCCCAGTTTTAGTCCGTGAGGCAGACACTGTTGGAATAATTTAATATAGATTTATCTTATATTTTCTCCTATTCTTTAACTTGACTATTTGATATTATAACCTTTCATGATGTATGTGTGAATAAAGGATGTGATGAGTTTGTCTGCAGGCAAAGATCATAAATGGAGCTGAACTAGCAGAGAAGGAAGCAGTCCAGTTGAGGAGGTCATAAAGATGAAGGCTGATTGCACTGAATGGACAACGTACTGATCCTAAGATTGGGGGAGACTGTGGAAGTGAGTTGTTAAAAGATAAAGGAGTTTATGACCTGTTTACGATGCAGCTGTTGTTTCCCACCCTTTAGAGAACAATGTTTTTGTAAATAGGGACCCCCAAAGATAATAAAAAGAGAGGTACAGTCAGATGTTGTTCAGAGCGGTGCGAGATTTGTAAATGAACACGTCTTGACCGCTCTCCTCGTATATAACTAATTATTTGTCTCTCTCTTCTTTTTGTGATGTTATAAGTATTTTAGGTTGTTTAAACCTGACATTAATTTGGTCCTTTGGAGCCGGATTCCAAATACGCCTGATGATTCCAGCGGGTCGGTAGTGTGGAAATATAAATGCCTTATCATTAGTAGCTAAAGCTAAGATATATTTGGGATTTGCTGCTTATAGATTGATTATTATTAGGAGTTTTTAGTTATGCTTTTGACAGTTAGAAAAATCCTTAAACAGTAGCTTCTAATGTGATCACACAATGAGTGTTTATTATTCAAGGTTAAAGGTTGCAGGTGTTTTCTGTCTGTATCGTGAGAAGCTGGCAGTGGATTAGGGAGGCATGGTTCTCCTCTCCCTTAAGATTCCTGAAGACGTGTGGAAAACATTTCTTTAATTAAATGATGAAATGTATCTCTGTTTCTTTGATACTGTTGCTGGGGAGACATCCACAGACAGAATGATTGTGTATGTGTACTGCATAGCAGCGTGGGGTATAAAATGTAATGTAACGCAGCCCCCAGTGAGACGACACACAGAGGTTTTCAGGTACCCGTGTAAGTGTGTGTCTCCCTCTCTGAATTCAGACTGGTTTTTATAAACTTGTGGAAACATACAACTGATCTCTGACTGAGGATTGTCCTTTAGGTGCCAAATAAAAAGAGTCAGGGAGAGGTGAGGAGTACTGTAAGAGTTAACTGACGGCCAGTAAAGTTTTCCTACCTCAACAATTGGTGCCGTGATCCGGATTTGGCTCTAACTGAAGGATAATTAATTTACTACAAGGCAGACGTCGTTCTACAACACCACAGGGTCGACCCGAAACAAAAGGTAAGGAGATCTATATTTATTCTCCTTTTGCCTGCTAATAATGTAGGTGGTGTTGTGGAATAGATATCTGTTTTTTCTTAAATTTACAGTCTTGATCAGTTTTGGGTAAAATATTTGTTGATTGACACAAGATACATTTTAGCCGAGATACTTGAATGTTGAGGCTGTAACATACTTTCCACTGAAGATACTTAAATGGTGACGATGTTGAAGTAAATAAGTTCTGGATTTGGCAATCCAAACTCAGTCCTGACGAGGACTGGGGTATTTAGGCTGGGGTTAGTAAGAACCTCCCCGAGGGACTGAGGACGCCTCAAAGTGGCCAGGGATAGGACCCCGAGACCCTGAACTGGCAGGTGAGGGAAGACAGTTGAGATACTTAAATGGTGAAACTGTAATAATAAGATTAATTAAAAGGAAGTCCAGGGAGTCAACGGAGGGTTGATTCCTAGGTGTCAAACCGGGTTTGGCATCACAGCGGTTGGACCAGGAGAGATTGAAAAAGTCCCGCTGAGTGGAAGGGTTTAAGGCCCTCTGCGATTGTGTTAAATATGCTTTAATTTGGAAGATAAGTTTGGTTTTTCACAGAGTGGACGTTTTAGGGTAAATAAGTTAAATAGTGTAGATAGTTTCAAGTAAAACAGTTGATGGATGGAGATGAGAAAAATAAAAAACATAAGAAAAAGATTAAAAAGCACAGAGTGCATCAATTAAGGGGTTAAAGAGTTAAAACTTTCCTGCAGGAAGTTTCGTTTGTCTTAAATATTGCGATCAGTCGGAAAAGAAAGGAGTATAGTGCATGTTATGGTGGACAACTGACTGACTGACTGATAATATTTCTTTGTACAAAATCTGAACCTATACTAAACTTTTTCTTCTGCCTCTCACACACACAAATACACACATATATGGGATTTGAGTTCAACATCTGCGTTTTTGAGTCTGGATTTTAGAAACCTGCCCTTCTCCATGGCTACTCCGCCAGAGACGCTTCTCCAGCACGGCCTGAAAGAGAGAGATCTGCCTTCCTGCATGTTGAAAATCGCAGTGTGACTTTCTACAAGAAAAAAAAAAAAAAACTCAGAAGAAGTCTGGACCCACTGAGATGGACAACGATCCATGCTGCTGCAGAGCCAGAAGAGCGATACACTGGATTTATATTGAAAGCACATCTTATGCGGGCAGAAGAGAAACCGGAGCAAAGTTTCTTCTTTCTCCCTCCTGGAGAAGTTAAAGTGGACAAAGAATGATTGAATGTCTCACCAACAGACCTGGGAAGGGCCTGGTTGTTTTTTGGACTGATAGAGGACTGTGTGCCTGACAGTCTAACTCTGGAGCGATTTAGAAACTGATGGAGGTAACGTACAAACACACACATATTTGCATAAATCTTTTCCTATTTTCTGCAATGAAGAACGCTTATTAACCGCTGCTCATGTGACGCTTGCTTGACGTTGACAGATATAGCGGGTTAAAATATTATTTTAGGGTTAGAAAAGTATCTTTAAAAGGGTGATAACTTAGTTCATTTGATACTTTCCAGTTAATTCTTTCAGAGAAACAAGTTCTCTTTCATTGTGGAATATTCAGGGTCAATTATTATAGTTATTAAAAGTTATTAAATGCAGAGGAAGTTACAACATCTCCAAAACTCAGCAGTAACCAAGTGTTTCTATGTTATTCTCAGGACAGATCTTATGAAGGAGCATTTTTAAAACCTGATGGGTTTCTCCTTCAGATATAATTTTCTGTTGTCAGAGTTTGTATCCCATAAATCTAATGGGTAGAGACCTCATTAAAACAGGCTTAGTTCTACTGCAGATGGTCTTCATACAGTTTCTGACACAGTACTTACAGTTTGGTGCAGTTTTTGTCCACAAGTGTTAACTGACGCTTATGGAAAGTACAAATTCATTGTTTTTCACTGCAGCTGCTGGGAAGAGGTTATATTAGGTTTTTCTTCCCTCTTCTGATTCATGCAGCGTGTTGATTTATACTGTACCTTATATCAGGTCCTGACAAAAACTATGAAAGGTTTGGTTCTGCAGGTTCTTTTTTCTCCCTTTGGAGAAGGAAAGAGAAACCTAATCAGTTCTGTGTTGCATAGAAATATTAAAACACTTGTTGTTTTCTAAGATATCAGCAGCTAAAAACTTTTAAAACTTTTGAGAGTAATTGGTTTTGTTAAACACATTTTCCTTGGTAAAACAAACCTTTAAAATGAGTATGAAAAAATGGGGTTATTTAGAAAGAATCTGATTGGACAGTGGTACCACACAAAAATTAAACTAATCTCATGTTTCCTAAAAGACTCTGCATGAAAAGGCCTTCAGAACCGTGGAGTTATTTTCCACCACAGTACCAAGTTTTTTAAGCATGCTTTTTCTTTATTTTAAAACAGATCTGGTTTTTGTTTTGTTTTTTGTTTTTTAGCATAATGTTTGTCTGAAGCTTCTTATAAACTGGGTTAGAAGCAAATATGATCTGAGGTAAATTAGGAGCTGTGAACTAATTATTTTAAATCTGATTATGGTCCAAGCAGAAATAATATATTTAGCCAATCCTTCAATCTCACCACAGACTTCCCACTGAGGTGCCTTGATACAGCACTCTGGGAACAGCCTATTCGTTCAGAAATTTCTTTCTGTTTCTTACCCTCTTGCTTGAGGGTGTCAATAGTGGCCTTCTGGACAGCAGTCAGGTCGGCAGTCTTACCCATGATTGGGGTTTTGAGTGATGAACCAGGCTGGGAGTTTTAAAGGCCTCAGGAATCTTTTGCAGGTGTTTAGAGTTAACTCGTAGATTCAGATGATTAGGTTCATAGCTCTTTTAGAGACCGTTTTAATGATATGCTAATTTTGTGAGATAGGAATTTTGGGTTTTCATGAGCTGTATGCCAAAATCATCCGTATTAAGACAATAAAAGACCTGAAATATTTCAGTTAGTGTGCAATGAATCTAAAATATATGAATGTTAAATTTTCATCATTACATTATGGAAAATAATGAACTTTATCACAATATGCTAATATTTTGAGAAGGACCTGTACATAGGAGTACAAAGGTACACAAGGTGATTTCAGATTACTAAGAGATAAAATATTGGAACATTTATCAGCATTTGGATTATTAAAGAGGGGTTCTAGTAATAATTCTCTCCCCAACTCTCAAAATTTAAATAGCCAAATTAAAGAAAATGATGTTTGTTCTTTTTGAAACATTATGTGGGGAAAAGTCCAGTTTGGAGTCAAGCTTCTTATCTTAATTTCTGATTAAGTCAAACACTGCAGTTTTTGTTTAGTTTGGATATAACATAAAAATGTCAACGCTGACTTAAAATACTTCTTTACATTTAACCTGAGCAGAGAAATTCTGCAATGCAGCTGTGATCAAATTGAGCCGAACAAAAAGAGAATTATAACAATAACTCTCAGGATTGTAGTTATTATTATTACAGAGTTACATTACAAAGAATTAGCAAAAGGTTTCAGCATCAGTAAATTTGGATTCATTTAAGAGAAAACTGTTGCTGTGCTTCTAAATACTTTGAGATCTCTTTGGACTATGTGGACTCATCTTAAAAAGGATCCTGAAGATTGTCATAACAACATTGATCAATTATAGCATTAAAAGATATGGCTGAGAAAACATATTCTGAAAAGAGATTGTTAAAAATTTCTTTGAATTCTTGAAGCTTCAAATTTGGCCATTTGTCTGTCTTTGATGTTTTGTCTTTGTTTTGTTGGAATGAATGTTTGTTTATATGTTGCATGAAACAATAATCCATGTTTAAAATAATGTTTCTAAATCCCAGATTGATTAAAACTTTGAGTTTTCAGGAGAGTTAAGAAGCAGCTTGTTTCTGAGGTAGGTTCATGTTAACAGTTTTGTAGTTTAAGGTTCACTAAGATGGGTTGGAATGAAGAAACTGTGGGTCCGCCCATAGGCTGCCCATCAGAGGTTAGTTCTGCCTGACTCCGCCCACCTACCAGGTTGGTTCATGCCTTTGTTGTCATGGTTACGCTCAGCACCTCCCTTCCTGAGTTTTAACACTGTTTAAGAGACAATAGAATCAAAATGCTTGTAGTGATTGTTGCCTTAAAAACATGTTTTTTTGTATAATAATTAAGGATGTAGCATGACTTTTAGATTTATGTGTTTTATTACTAAAAGGTTAATGAAATAGTTTAAACTAGTTTGAAGAATTAGTTTTGCATGCAGAATCATTGGTGATTTATTAGATTGAAAGTTTCCCTGGTACCATTAAGCTAACTGACAGTTCAAGATATGCCAAAACTTTTTTGAGTGAAAACATTTGAAAGTGTGAATACTTTTGTAAGGTGTAAAAACTCTTTAGGGTGCTAAATGTTATACTACCAACAATATCATGATAAAATGCAAAAGATTCATTTAACAGAGAAATATTTCCATATTTGGCTCAGATTGTTTGCATTCTTGATTTTTCCTCTTTGAGAGAAGTTAAATTTCAGCTCTGTGAGGCGACCTTGACAAAGAGATGCAGCTGCCTGAAAACAAAGATAAAACTTCTGCACAAAAGGCAGAAGCCTGTCTCTGCTGAGAGATGGGGATTTTAACTCTACCCTGCATGTGTTGGGCTCAAGGCCCGCGGGCCAAAACCGAACCCCAGAAGTTTAGTGATTCTCTAGAAGTAGAGCCTTTAATATGGTGATTATTTGCTTGAATGTTATTTTGTCAATCAATAAGCAGTTTTGTCTACATTCTGCCACAATCTGCCTTTTGAAAATGTTTTGAATCTTGATCTTTATGTATAAAAAAAAGAAAAGAGAAATTGGCTAAAGTCTGCAGACACAAAATGAACCTGGATTGAAGCTCTAACTAAATTTATTTAATCTGAGATCTTCTCCAAATGCAACAGTATATGTCAGTCTACATGAGATACTAACAACTTCACCTACTGGTATAATATAAAGATCTGATTGAATATGTGAAACAAACAATGATGAAAGTTTTTCAACAGGTGATGCTCATCCAGGAGGAAGACAGTGTTCCTAGGAAATGCAGCTCATTCATTAACAATCAATTTTTCTCCTATAGGTGGAAGTTTTGCTGACTAATCATAGGCTGGATCTATGAAACATTATGTGCACAGACCAAATGACCAAGGTTCTGACTGACTTATGAACCTCACTGACCTGACAATGATAACATGATACCCAACAGATAACACCTTTAAGGTGGACCCCACTAAGACCACCTTATTGATTCTTGGTGAATAAAAAGAATTGAAGCGTTCAAAACAGACCTGGTGGAAACAAAAGGGGTTATGAGGAAACAATGTGCATTTTAAGAATAATAGAAGTCAAATTATGTTCAAATTTTTACAAATAAAATGACTCTGACAGAGAAATAAGTAAGTAGTGTGTGAATGTGTGTGAATGGGAATGACTGATTTCATTGTAATGCATCTTTGAGGGACCTTAAAAGTGCTAATAAAGGTCTGATGTTCTGATGATCTTTGCCAAACTTATATCTTAATAAGGTTTCCAGAATCTTTTTCGAAAAATCATATAAAGATAGCAAAGGTTCTACCTCTACTGAAAATACTGATAACCATAAGAAAGTTCATAGATCCGTCTTCAATTTTTCCTAATTATTTTACCAACAGGTTATTTAAACTTTCATGTGGCCAAATGTCTGTGTTTGACTTTCTGTTTTTGTGAAATAAATGTCTGTTTCATGTTATGTAAAAATTAGAGTCCTCAACATTACCATAATAATATTAGGTCAGTTCTCTATGGTAAAACAAAAAGATTTTAACAGATGTTTAGACTTTTTCCAGTCAGGTTCAAAATGATTGAATTAGACTCAAACTTAACATAAGATGAAATGAACCTTAACAGAATTACTGGATTGGACTGAAATAGAGAAAACTTGAGTTAATTGAAACAAACTTTAGTTACTTGAACTAAATACAAAGCTGACTGAAACTGGATGTTGTATCTATAAAACTGGGTAAAACAAACTAAGATTATAAGATATAATATGCCCTTCATTTTTTGTGTTCATCAGTGAGTGAGTTTTTATTTTTAATAAGAACTAAACCAAGCCTTATTTAAAATAATAGCAACTACCACAAATAGTGATCTCATTTTTAAATGTAATAGGGACAGCGGCTACAGTGACACATGGAGAAGACCCACGTGTCAAAGGGGGAATATGTTACATCTGGTAAAACATTAATGCTACACTATAAAGGTTTCTGACTATGCAAAGAGTTTTTGCAGATTATGCATAATTTGTTGCAAACACGGGGGAAGAAATATTGCCTAGTGGTAATAGATGAACCTAGTTACACATTTCTTCCCCACATATGGTATCCCACAGATTATAAGGTCAGATAATGGAACTCATTTTATAAATAAACTAATAGAAATAAGTTCTAAATTATTAGGGTTTCAGTTAAAGATTAAGGAAAACAATAACTCAGGAGGCAGAGAAAAAGAAAAGAGGAGAAAGAGCAGCTACAGAATCTGCTCCTTAAATTACAGCTGCAAGAGGCCAAAGAGAAAATTAAATAAGAGAAAAATGATATAACTGAAAATGTAATGTTAGCTGCAGCTCAACCTGTTCCTCCAACAGCACACACCCCTATGTCTATGACTGATCAGTGGCAAGGACGGGGTTACTCCCTCCTGCACCCTATACATTTTAATAATTACAGGTACAGTGGCCCCGGTCGTGGAGGTGGATGGCATGTTGGTGGTCGGCTGGTCGTGGTGGATGGTGTGGAGCACCCAGAGGAAGGGGTGGAGCCAGCGGAGCACTGGGAGATGTTTGCTACAACTGTGCTGCGTGGGCACAGCAGATCCCACGTTGCCTGCAAAGGTGGGAGAGAACTGTCTGAATTTTTTAGTGGACACTGGAGCTACTTATTCCACCATAACACAGCAACCTCCTAAACTACTGCTCTCTACCAAGACTGTTTCTCTGATGGGCTTCTCAGGGGCTGCATAAATTCTTCCTGTTCAGATTGGGACTCAGAGAATAACTCACCCTTTTGTGTGTTCACCCAGCACACCTGTTCATTTGCTGGGCAGAGACTTATTAGTGAAGCTGGGAGCATCAGTGTTGTGTGGTACTGATGGGTTAATGGTAACTTTTCCAGATGGTTCCTCTTTGGCATGTGGACAATATTTTTACAGCCAGTTGCAGAGGCATATGCTGACATCTACTGGACACTGTTGACCGAACCTCCAAGCAGCATCTTCTCAGTGTATCAGCTGTGGAAACCCTGGATTCAAAGTCTCTGCCCCTGCACCTCTCTGCCTGACCCGCCCCATGTCACTCTGTTCTACGACCGTTGTCACACTGAATGGTACCAGATTTGTTTAATGAAACAGTAGAAGGTAGGACATGGTTTATTTCATCCAAAAATATGTGGCTGCAACAGTTGATTTAACACCTGACCAAGCAGAATGGTATTTAATGTCAGATGAAGCTGTTCCTCATGTTTCTCTTTCTTTGCATCCTGAGCATCAAGCTAAGGAATTGAGAGGAGTGGTAAAGCGCTCTCTGGCAGCTGGGGACTGGCAGGACACCTCAGTCACCAACTTAATTTTGGTTACAGAGTTCTTAAAACAGGTTCCAGAGAAACCAACCGAGGGACCTCAGCCAACCACGTCCGAAGCTGAGTGGATCCTGCTGAAGGTGATCAAAAGGAAGTGGTCAGAGCCCAGGTGGACGGGTCCATTCCAGGTCACAGAGAGAACCTCACATGCGATGAGGGTCAAGGGCAAAGGAGACACGTGGTATCTTTGGAGCCAGTGTGCAGCAGCAGAGGCACCACTGAGATCGCTGCCAGAGGTCCAGCAGAACCTGAGGGACAACACCAGCACACCAGAAGACCTTTCTCACCCAATTCAAGGGGCAGAATAATCCCCTAGGGTGAGAAAGCGTTCATTTACACCTAAAGCCCTCCTGGACCCCCTGCAGTTTGCCTATAGAGCCAACAGGTCTGTAGATGATGCAGTCAACCTAGCCCTTCACTTCATCCTCCGGCACCTGGACTCCACAGGAACCTACGCCGGGATCCTGTTTGTGGATTTCAGCTCTGCCTTCAACACCATCGTCCCAGTTCTGCTCCAGGAGAAGCTCTCCCAGCTGAGTGTGCCCGACTCCACCTGCAGGTGGATCACTGACTTCCTGTCTGACAGGAAGCAGCGCGTGAGGCTGGGGAAGCACGTCTCTGACTCCCTGACCATCAGCACCGGTTCCCCCCAAGGCTGTGTTCTCTCTCCTCTGCTCTTCTCCCTGTACACCAACAGCTGCACCTCCAATCACCAGTCTGTCAAGCTTCTGAAGTTTGCGGACGACACCACCCTGATCGGACTCATCTCTGATGGTGATGAGTCTGCGTACAGATGGGAGGTGGACCATCTGTTGGACTGGTGCAGCCAGAACAACCTTGAGCTCAACGCTCTAAAGACAGTGGAGATGGTTGTGGACTTCAGGCAGAACCCAGCCCCACCTGCCCCCATCACCCTCTGTGACTCCACAATTGACACTGTGGAATCTTTCCGCTTCCTGGGAACCATCATCTCCCAGGATCTCAAGTGGGAGCCAAACATCAGCTCCCTCATCAAGAAAGCCCAGCAGAGGATGTTCTTCCTGCGGCAGCTGAAGAAATTCAACCTGCCAAAGACTATGATGGTGCACTTCTACACAGCCATCATTGAGTCCATCCTCACCTCCTCCATCACCATCTGGTACACCGCTGCTACAACCAAGGATAAGGGCAGGCTGCAGCGTGTCATTCGGTCTGCTGAGAAGGTGATTGGCTGCAGTCTACTGTCGCTCCAGGAACTGTACACCTCCAGGACCCTGAAGCGGGCCGGGAAGATTCTGGCTGATCCCTCCCACCCCGGTCACAGACTCTTTGAAACTCTCCCCTTTGGCAGGAGGCTGAGGTCCATCCGGACCAAAACCTCACGCCACAAGAACAGTTTTTTCCCATCTGCCACCAGCCTGGTTAACAAAGCCCAGAAACCACCCTGACACTCTCCCTTTCCCCCACACCCCCCCTTTTTTTGCTGACAGGACACCTGTAACCTGTAACTCTATGAGTTACATTAACGCTCAGCTTGGACTCCTGCTTTACTTGCACAATGATCACCTGTACTGTTGTATTGCTCTTGCATCTTATACTGCTCTATACTTACTCTCACTCACTTAAAACTGTGCACATATATTTATATTATATTGTAGATATGTTTATACTGTTTAATTTGTACTGTATTGCACCGACTACGCCAAAACAAATTCCTTGTATGTCCAAAAACGTACTTGGCAATAAAGCTTTTCTGATTCTGATTCTGATTCTGAAAGGTTAGTCTACACCTTAGGTGCACCGTCAGATCAGTGGTCCCACCAATAGGGGCAGAATAATCCCCTGGTGGGACCACTCAGCTCCAGGTCAGTCTACACCTGTGAGTGAAGACCAGGACATCACACAGAAGAGGCAGATGTGATTGAGTTTTCCTCTCTTTCACTGGTGGTCATAGCTGCTCTCCAACCGAGAACTTAACTGAACACTCTGAACTTTAAAAAAAATAATAATAAAAAGGTCTTTTGTGTTTTACCATATTGTTAATCCTCATCTTCCTTTGCAGGAACCTTTGAAAGTGACAGGGCGTCTGATATGTATTACTGTCTAGGGAGCAGAAGGATGGTAGAATATTATATTGGCATATTTGGACAGACTATGGAATAAAGCACGGATCGACACCCTCCAGTTAGAGGGGTCAATACTCCCTGACAAGACTTAGAAGGTTGTAAGCATCCTTGGGACTACAAAGGCCCGACAGGCTATAGTCCCTGGGCACATGGCATGGCATTGGAGGCAAGGTCAAAAAGCATGATGACAAACATTTCCTTCTGCTCCACAGGTTGTAATGATTGTTCAAATCTTTTATGCAGCATCTCCAGGTAGTGGTGAAGTCACATAGGTGACTTCAAAAGGGGGAAATTGTGGAGATATATTATGTGTGTGCATTAATTATTATTATGTTCATAAACAGTGTGGGAAATGAAATGTATAACGTGTGTTAGTATAAGACATTGTGGCCTGCAGAATTGTTATTGCACAAAACTTGGCCTTGAGTGTGATGAAGCAGAAAAATACTGAGAGCTGAAGGAGTGTGTGAAAAAGTAGAGACTGACTTACTCCCTGCTTACAGGTCCTTCTCAAAAAATTAGCATATTGTGATAAAGTTCATTATTTTCCATAATGTCATGATGAAAATTTAACATTCATATATTTTAGATTCATTGCACACTAACTGAAATATTTCAGGTCTTTTATTGTCTTAATACGGATGATTTTGGCATACAGCTCATGAAAACCCAAAATTCCTATCTCACAAAATTAGCATATTTCATCCGACCAATAAAAGAAAAGTGTTTTTAATACAAAAAACGTCAACCTTCAAATAATCATGTACAGTTATGCACTCAATACTTGGTCGGGAATCCTTTTGCAGAAATGACTGCTTCAATGCGGCATGGCATGGAGGCAATCAGCCTGTGGCACTGCTGAGGTCTTATGGAGGCCCAGGATGCTTCGATAGCGGCCTTTAGCTCATCCAGAGTGTTGGGTCTTGAGTCTCTCAACGTTCTCTTCACAATATCCCACAGATTCTCTATGGGGTTCAGGTCAGGAGAGTTGACAGGCCAATTGAGCACAGTGATACCATGGTCAGTAAACCATTTACCAGTGGTTTTGGCACTGTGAGCAGGTGCCAGGTCATGCTGAAAAATGAAATCTTCATCTCCATAAAGCTTTTCAGCAGATGGAAGCATGAAGTGCTCCAAAATCTCCTGATAGCTAGCTGCATTGACCCTGCCCTTGATAAAACACAGTGGACCAACACCAGCAGCTGACACGGCACCCCAGACCATCACTGACTGTGGGTACTTGACACTGGACTTCTGGCATTTTGGCATTTCCTTCTCCCCAGTCTTCCTCCAGACTCTGGCACCTTGATTTCCGAATGACATGCAGAATTTGCTTTCATCCGAAAAAAGTACTTTGGACCACTGAGCAACAGTCCAGTGCTGCTTCTCTGTAGCCCAGGTCTGGCGCTTCTGCTGCTGTTTCTGGTTCAAAAGTAGCTTGACCTGGGGAATGCGGCACCTGTAGCCCATTTCCTGCACACGCCTGTGCACGGTGGCTCTGGATGTTTCTACTCCAGACTCAGTCCACTGCTTCCGCAGGTCCCCCAAGGTCTGGAATCGGCCCTTCTCCACAATCTTCCTCAGGGTCCGGTCACCTCTTCTCGTTGTGCAGCGTTTTCTGCCACACTTTTTCCTTCCCACAGACTTCCCACTGAGGTGCCTTGATACAGCACTCTGGGAACAGCCTATTCGTTCAGAAATGTCTTTCTGTGTCTTACCCTCTTGCTTGAGGGTGTCAATAGTGGCCTTCTGGACAGCAGTCAGGTCGGCAGTCTTACCCATGATTGGGGTTTTGAGTGATGAACCAGGCTGGGAGTTTTAAAGGCCTCAGGAATCTTTTGCAGGTGTTTAGAGTTAACTCGTTGATTCAGATGATTAGGTTCATAGCTCGTTTAGAGACCCTTTTAATGATATGCTAATTTTGTGAGATAGGAATTTTGGGTTTTCATGAGCTGTATGCCAAAATCATCCGTATTAAGACAATAAAAGACCTGAAATATTTCAGTTAGTGTGCAATGAATCTAAAATATATGAATGTTAAATTTTCATCATGACATTATGGAAAATAATGAACTTTATCACAATATGCTAATATTTTGAGAAGGACCTGTATATATACAGTACCGACCAAAAGGTTGGACACACCTTCTCATTCAAAGAGTTGTCTTTATTTTCATGACTATGAATATTGTAGCTTCACACTGAAAGCATCAAAACTATGAATTAACACATGTGGAATTATATACTGAACAAAAAAGTGTGAAACAACTGAAAATATGTCTTATATTCTAGGTTCTTCAAAGTAGCCACCTTTTGCTTTGATTACTGCTCCACACACTCTTGGTATTCTGTTGATGAGCTTCAAGAGGTCGTCACCTGAAATGGTTTTCACTTCACAGGTGTGCCTTGTCAGGTTTAATAAGTGGGATTTCAAGCCTTATAAATGGGGTTGGGACCATCAGTTGTGTTGTGCAGGAGGTGGATACAGTACACAGCTGCAGGCTCAGTGGGCGGCTGGAGGGGGTTTTCCCCACTAACCGCAGACTGACCTCAACCAGTCACTCTGTGATTTTCTGCTACCTGTTATTTGTTTGCAGCAGCTGAAAGTTGATATAAAGTTGTGTGTTGTTGTTGTGATGGCTGTTCTGTCTCAGATCCTTCCCTGTTTACCAGGGAACTTTCACCCTTCCAGATGCTCCTCCTGACTTTAATGCACATGAGGCTGAATCTTCCCATCCAGCATATGGCACACCAGTTCTGCATCAACCGATCAACTTTGTCCACCACGTTCACAAATACCATAGATGTCATGTTTACACACCTTGCTGCAGGGTAACATACCTCTGAGCATGGTGCTGCCATGTGAAGGTGAGAAGGTGGTTTTACTGGACAAAATTGTGACAGTGTGCTGTGATCTGACCAGTATGTGTCCCAGTATTGTTTTGAAAGTGTAAACCCCAACAGCTTTGTGAAACTTGTGTTAAGCAGAAAGCTGTGTACCTAGGTTGCCTTATGTGAATAAATGATGGACAACTTAAAGATTCTTTTGCATCTTTATTAAACTGTAAATGCATAACTTCATTAGGAGCAAGTGTTATTTAGAGCGTGGTCGCTTCTGGGGACCAAGGACCGGAGGGACTCCGAGGCGTCTGACCGCCAGCAAGGTTCGGTAGTTTGGACAAATGTTAACATTTTCAAAAGAGAAAATATTATGTTTTACATTCTGGTACTTTCAGTTATCCACCACATATTATAAAATGTTTTATATCAACTTTCAGCTGCTGCAAACAAATAACAGGTAGCAGAAAATCACAGAGTGACTGGTTGAGATCAGTCTGCGGTTAGTGGGGAAAACCCCCTCCAGCCGCCCACTGAGCCTGCAGCCACTGCGGCCTGCCTGCGGAGCACTGCTGCTCCGAAAATACCGGAGCATATTTCAAAGTAGGCTCACTCTTGGTAAAGTGACTGCATGGATGAAGTTTTGAGGTCGACATTCTCGCCTTAAAACAACTTTTAGTCAGAAAATAAGTGGTATAAAAACGATAAATTTCTGCACTCACTTTCTCCATTGACCACTGCTGGTGAGTGCATTATGGGAAACCTAGCTTACCCAAGTCCGCAGAAGGATGCATCAATGCATCCTCGATATGGGTGGAAGAAGAACTGTGCCAAAACTTGCTTTGGTCCGTCCAACAGCGCGGTCGACCAATCAGCAATGTCTCATGTCTTCCACTGGTACCTACCTTTTCCGGTATCTTAATGTTGTTGCGTTTTTTAATTTGTTGTTGTGTTTAGTAACTTGTTGATGTGGTTTGCACTTCAGGGCCACCGTACTTTAGTGTGAAGCTACAATATTCATAGTCATGAAAATACAGAAAACTCTGAATGAGAGGTTGTGTGAAACTTTTGGTCTATACTGTATATATATATATATATATATATATATATATACATATATTTAGTTATTAATTTTAGTAAAACAGAAATAAAAATGTTAATTAAACTGGAATGGGAGAAAGAAAAGAAAGGATGTTGGTTTTATAAAATTCAAAAGAAGACTTGAGAAATGAGAAGAACAGGAAGGGCAAGGAGGGAAGAAATAATTATTTCTCATCTATGATTTGGCCATACTGGGTTAAATACTGGGTTAAATACTGGGTTAAATACTGGGTTAAATACTGGGTTAAATACTGGGTTAAATACTGGGTTAAATACTGGGCTAAATACTGGGTTAAATACTGGGTTAAATACTGGGTTAAATACTGGGTTAAATACTGGGTTAAATACTGGGTTAAATACTGGGTTAAATACTGGGTTAAATACTGGGTTAAATACTGGGTTAAATACTGGGCTAAATACTGGGTTAAATACTGGGTTAAATACTGGGTTAAATACTGGGTTAAATACTGGGTTAAATACTGGGCTAAATACTGGGTTAAATACTGGGCTAAATACTGGGTTAAATACTGGGCTAAATACTGGGTTAAATACTGGGTTAAATACTGGGTTAAATACTGGGTTAAATACTGGGTTAAATACTGGGTTAAATACTGGGTTAAATACTGGGTTAAATACTGGGCTAAATACTGGGTTAAATACTGGGTTAAATACTGGGTTAAATACTGGGCTAAATACTGGGTTAAATACTGGGTTAAATACTGGGTTAAATACTGGGTTAAATACTGGGCTAAATACTGGGTTAAATACTGGGTTAAATACTGGGTTAAATACTGGGTTAAATACTGGGTTAAATACTGGGTTAAATACTGGGCTAAATACTGGGTTAAATACTGGGTTAAATACTGGGTTAAATACTGGGTTAAATACTGGGTTAAATACTGGGCTAAATACTGGGTTAAATACTGGGTTAAATACTGGGTTAAATACTGGGTTAAATACTGGGCTAAATACTGGGTTAAATACTGGGTTAAATACTGGGTTAAATACTGGGTTAAATACTGGGTTAAATACTGGGCTAAATACTGGGTTAAATACTGGGCTAAATACTGGGTTAAATACTGGGCTAAATACTGGGTTAAATACTGGGTTAAATACTGGGTTAAATACTGGGTTAAATACTGGGTTAAATACTGGGTTAAATACTGGGTTAAATACTGGGCTAAATACTGGGTTAAATACTGGGTTAAATACTGGGTTAAATACTGGGTTAAATACTGGGCTAAATACTGGGTTAAATACTGGGCTAAATACTGGGTTAAATACTGGGCTAAATACTGGGTTAAATACTGGGTTAAATACTGGGTTAAATACTGGGCTAAATACTGGGTTAAATACTGGGTTAAATACTGGGTTAAATACTGGGCTAAATACTGGGTTAAATACTGGGCTAAATACTGGGTTAAATACTGGGCTAAATACTGGGTTAAATACTGGGTTAAATACTGGGTTAAATACTGGGCTAAATACTGGGTTAAATACTGGGCTAAATACTGGGTTAAATACTGGGTTAAATACTGGGCTAAATACTGGGTTAAATACTGGGTTAAATACTGGGTTAAATACTGGGTTAAATACTGGGCTAAATACTGGGTTAAATACTGGGCTAAATACTGGGTTAAATACTGGGCTAAATACTGGGTTAAATACTGGGTTAAATACTGGGCTAAATACTGGGTTAAATACTGGGTTAAATACTGGGTTAAATACTGGGCTAAATACTGGGTTAAATACTGGGCTAAATACTGGGTTAAATACTGGGCTAAATACTGGGTTAAATACTGGGTTAAATACTGGGTTAAATACTGGGCTAAATACTGGGTTAAATACTGGGCTAAATACTGGGTTAAATACTGGGTTAAATACTGGGCTAAATACTGGGTTAAATACTGGGCTAAATACTGGGTTAAATACTGGGCTAAATACTGGGTTAAATACTGGGTTAAATACTGGGTTAAATACTGGGTTAAATACTGGGCTAAATACTGGGCTAAATACTGGGTTAAATACTGGGTTAAATACTGGGTTAAATACTGGGTTAAATACTGGGCTAAATACTGGGTTAAATACTGGGTTAAATACTGGGTTAAATACTGGGCTAAATACTGGGTTAAATACTGGGCTAAATACTGGGTTAAATACTGGGCTAAATACTGGGTTAAATACTGGGTTAAATACTGGGTTAAATACTGGGCTAAATACTGGGTTAAATACTGGGCTAAATACTGGGTTAAATACTGGGTTAAATACTGGGTTAAATACTGGGCTAAATACTGGGTTAAATACTGGGTTAAATACTGGGTTAAATACTGGGCTAAATACTGGGTTAAATACTGGGCTAAATACTGGGTTAAATACTGGGTTAAATACTGGGCTAAATACTGGGTTAAATACTGGGTTAAATACTGGGTTAAATACTGGGTTAAATACTGGGTTAAATACTGGGCTAAATACTGGGTTAAATACTGGGTTAAATACTGGGTTAAATACTGGGTTAAATACTGGGCTAAATACTGGGTTAAATACTGGGCTAAATACTGGGTTAAATACTGGGCTAAATACTGGGTTAAATACTGGGTTAAATACTGGGTTAAATACTGGGCTAAATACTGGGTTAAATACTGGGCTAAATACTGGGTTAAATACTGGGTTAAATACTGGGTTAAATACTGGGTTAAATACTGGGTTAAATACTGGGTTAAATATTACTCTTTTTATTTTTGGGAAACATTGTAACGGTAAATGTGAATACTGTGGAATAGATGAAACAATAGAGCTTGTTATGTTGCACTGTAAAAAAAAACCTGAGGAAGAGAGAAAACAATTAATTTAAAATTTAATTTCTGAGACATTCTGGTCCACCAGCAGGTGGCGGTAATGCACCAATTTTGTTGTTTGCCAACAAAGAAGAAGACGTCTCTTCTTCATTTGACTCAAAAGTGACCATTTAGGTCTCTTCCAAACTGCCGGAGTAAAAAGTGCAACAACTGCAGCCTTTTAAGCTCTCTACAGATTCGACTATCTATACATCTACCAGCTCAGTCTTATGGATCCAGGGGGATAATTTGACCTCCGACAGCCAAACCAGAACCTTTTAAATGGTAAATGGACTGAACTTATATAGCACCTTTCCAGTCATACTGACCACTCAGCTGCCATTAACTTTGTTCTCTCTGTGTTTCCTTTCTATAGAAGCTGCACCTGACCCTGAGGTTCTGTTCAGCTGTGGCTGAGGAGGCAGAAACCCTGATTAGTACCATCATCTCTATTTAAAGGAGCAGCACAGAGAGTAGAGGTGGGATGGAGAGGAACCTCTGGTGAAAACCTACATCATGACTGGTTGATTGTACTGGAGACCAGTGAGTCCCAACCGGGGGTACTCGTACCCCTAGTGGTACGTGAGCGCCATGCAGGGGGACATGGAAACATTTAATAATTTATTTCCAAGAGGAGGTAAAGATCATCAGTTAGTAGGAATATTTCTTGGATGTGTGATGATTTATTAGGACCAAAATACAACAAGCTTTTATCAACCAACAGGGAACAATAAAACCACTAGAGATGTGAAGACTAGAGCAGGGGTGTCATTGCTGTTCATAATGATGTCAAAATGAGTTTTTTTGAAGCAAAGAATAATTTTGAACCATTGTGTCATAAAGTGGTTCACTACCTGAAGCTTCATTCAGTTCTCTTGGGTGACATCTAGTGGCAGTAGTGATTATTGCACCAAATGAAGCCCTGTGAATGTGATGCACCTCTTGTGTAAATAATAACACTTATGTATATAATATATATGTGTGTTGTACATATGTGTTTTTAGTAACTCATTAAAGATTCTGAGTAATTAACTCATGAAAAAATAATAATTTAAAAACAATATGAACTGTAGGAGATTACAGATGAAAAATTAGGCTAATTCTGGCTTCTTTAACTTCAATTGTCATTTGTTTTATGAAAATCTACTGTCCCACTTTAAATAAATGACAAAAAAAAATAAATAAATGAAGTGAACATTTTTGATTTGTCATTCATATTTTCTTTGGGAGTGTGCATGGTGTAATAAAGAGGGTGCTTGTGTTACTTCAGGTGTTTTTATTCAAGAAAAGTAATTTCTGTACAGTAGAAAGGTTCAAACGGTTTCTTTTTTTGAGACAATTTCTCCAGCTTTCTAAAATCCTCGTTCACAGGGAACAGAAGAGGCTGGAGTGACCAGGAACTGTTTGACTGGGTGGTTTGGATACAGAGAAAGGCTGAGAGTCCTTCACTATGAAGTCCACAAGAACTTCATCAAGATCTTGTTTCCTGGATCCTAAATAAAATAAAGTAACTTCATTTTAACTAACAAATATTTAACTTTATCATTCTGTCTAATTCTGCATGTATATCTATGTTATGCTGACCTTGATTAGTGGCAGGAGGCTGAGTGTTTGGCTCTATAATATCTCAGTATTGATGATGTATTATTATTATTATACATCAGCAGCTGCATCTGTAAAACCAAGGTAACAAACCGTTACTGCACCTCTTACATGATACTATGACTATAATACTACTGCATAGTATAGGCTATAGGCTTTCTAATAAACACTTTGAATCTACATTACCTTATTAGGTGGCACCAAATCGAAATATTCCAAACTTGGGAACATTTCCTAGATGGTTGCTCCATGACAGAATAATCCAGCAGAACTCTGAATATCCAAAAACGAGAGCTGTTTGTAACGTATAATACGTGTAGAACGGGGATGTGAACCAGAACTTGATCCATCTTAAAGACACTGAATCACACCAGATGTTTGAAACTCCACCATTCAACTCGAAGCAGTCAGCTGACTCAGTCTGAATGAAGCAGTGAAGTGGTTCACACGTCATCTGTGACATCACATGAAGCAAGCTCCGCCCACTGCTTCACCATAACTACCCTGTTGAGTTTGAAGCTTTGGTGTTAGAGGTAACATCACTACCTGTTCACCTGGACGACGCTTCGCTACCTGGAGGGAGAGAACAGTACCAACTGTTTCCTCTCTGCTGATCCATCAAACTCATCGAGGACAAGCAGCTCAGGATTCTCATTAAATCTCAGTTAAATGATCTAAATAAAGTAAAACTGATATAATCAGCATGAATATTATTTCTGTTGCTGAGTTTTTAGGTTTAAATGTCTGTTTATTGGGATCTTATTCAAAAGATTTCATATTTATTCACAGTTATTTTAATGTTTAATTTGAGCTGAAAAGAATAAAATGCCTAAAAACTTATGTTCAAGTTAGAGAGATTAAATAAAATGATTTTCATGTAATAATGATGACGGCAGCGTTTCTCCTCCATTATCCAAGGAGGCGCCCTGCTCCACCAACCAGGTAGTTTATTAGTTTATTAGTAGTTTTATTAGTTTTATTAGTTGGAAGGATTTCTGTCCCTGCAGCGTCGCTACTTTCTGGGGCCAAACTTGACATCTTCACTCAGACTCTGCGTTACCAACACTGAAGCACTGAGTTACCTGAGCTCAGGTGAACACAAGCTGCTGACAGGAAAACATGTTGCTAAAACATAGAGAATATCTGCGGTTTTTAAAAGCACCAAATTTAGCTCTGATGGTAGAACTTCCTCTCCTGCAGCAGCAGCAGGACTAACTCTCCTCCTCCTCCTAGTTCACATGATGAAGGTAGAAATACACACCATAGACCAGGTGTTTCATGTCCTGACCCTGACATGCAGCTAAAGTCCAGTCACCAGCCAAGGCGACTGTGGCTCAGTGAGAAGAGTGGTCTGTCTTGCAATCTGAGGGTTGTGGGTTTGATTCCAGTGCTGGAAAACCTGTGCCTGGGCAAGGCACTTAACCTCAAATTGGCTACCGATCTGCGCATGTGTGAATGTGGTTCTAGTGTAAAGTGCTTTGCAGATCATCGGTTTAAAGAAGCTCTGAACTGATTCAATATTAACCATATTTCCTGTCTACCAGCAGGGGGCGGTACTGCAGCTTCTAGTCGATCTGACAGCCGCCATTACGAACCAGAAGAAGAAGAAGCTTTTAGCGCCACTTTCAGGGTTCAGCACCAGAGTTCTGTAGAAACTCGGGCCATTTGACCCAGCTCGGCTCGAACGGAGAGTGAGCAGGACCGGAGTTCTACACAGATCCGGATCCACCGGCCCGGTTCGTTGCGTCTAGAGGCGGCGGATGGGCTCCCTGCAGGTGTTCCTGGACCGGTTCGGACCCAGTAATGAGGCGGTCAGTACCACATGGTCGAGTGTTCAAGTTGTTAGCACAGCATTAATCCGACATAAAATCCGGTTAAATGAAGTTTGCTGTGATACCAGAACCTGTTATCACGACCGGAAGAGAAACAACAGTTCTGATTGGATGTTTACATAACACGTGATGGTCGTAGTGTTGCCATGGAGATGATAACATTACAGCTGTTTGCTGAGCTTTGACTAGGCTGTGACCCTGAAATTATAAACCATAAAATTACCTTTTATATATATATTTAACATGGGTTAAAAAGGGCAGTGATGAGCCAGAACCGGTTTGGATCAAATTATCTTATTTTTATAATAGCAGTAATTGGAGATACGAGTTGTGCTGCTGAGGACCGGTTCTGTATTGGACCATCTGGACCTTCGGGCTCTGCAGACTGACAGCAGGATGTTTGGTTCTGTGCTGTCAGTAGCCTGATCCAAAGTTCTGTCTGTTCTATCAGACAGAACTTTAACCATGCTGGGGGCATAGAGACTTTAATACTGTGACCCAAAGGACATAGAACCAGTTTGAACTGTTTGCTCCTTGGTTCTAAAGATAAACCAACATAGTTTGGGTTTAAAATAAAGTTCTGCTCCTCTTCAGTTAGTTTGGACCCAAACCTGGACTCAGTTCTCCATCTGGGTCACAGACAGGAATAAAACAGATGATGATAATCTGTGTGGGTTTATGAGGTCAGCTGAGATTCTGTCAGCAATGACAGATAAAACCCAGGTTCTGGTCGGTTAAAGCAGCAGCAGAGCCATCCGACTGCTCCACAGAACCAGTCTGAACCGAGCCCTGGCTCCACCTCACCACAGAAGACTGAGATTTTCTTCCTCCATCTGATCATCACTCAGAACACAGCTGACTGACGCCACCTCATCATGATAATGGATCAGAACCGGCTGATCCAGTCTCTGTTATAGTAGAGCTGTTTATATGACTGATCTGTTTCTGCAGGAGTCCATGTGGCTGAAGAACATCTTCACCTTCATCTACCAACACCTGAGTCCTGCTGCCTGTGGCTCCGCCCACTCTGCTGCTGACCAATCACCAGCAGGTGAGCTGTTCTGTGGTGGTTCTACATAAAGTTCTATAGTGATAGCCCAGTTTCCTGAGTCCAGCTCCAAATCCACACCTCTGCAGACTTTAGCAGGTCTGGTTCTGGTTCTAGGTCAGGTTCTCTGGATGTCTCCATCATCTACGATATGGGTTACCATGGTAACAGTGTTTATGGCGCTGCAGGTGCATCATGTGACCACAGCGTGTATGAGCTGAGTGTGTGTGTTGTGGAGAAGATCCTGGAGAAGAGCTGCCTCTCTACCAGCTTACCTGTCAGCTACAGGTAAGTCCTCGGTTCCTCCACCTTCTGGGAACTTCCAGAACCAGGTTCTGCTCACTGTAGCATTCAGCTGAAGGTTGTAGTTAGAACATTTTAAAGTTCTTCTCTCATCATGGTTCCTCAGAACCTCAGTTCATCTTCCAACATGTAGGGTTGAGTTGTTATGGTCCTAACTGAGGTCCTGCAGATACGTGCACGCTCTAACATGTTCACGTGCACGCTCTAACATGTTCACGTGCACGCTCTAACATGTTCACGTGCACGCTCTAACATGTTCACGTGCACGCTCACACGTCTCTAGCTGCAGCGCCTCCTGTGATATAACTGACCCACTCTGCTGCTCCTCTGGTGGAGGTTCTGGAAAACTCCCATCATCCCTGTTCTCCATGTGGTCCCAGTCTGTAGATGTTCTTGTACTGTTTGGACCAGAACCATGGTGCTGACCATCAATCACTGCTGTAAATATAACACTAAACAGAAATCTGGGACAGAAAGTCTGGACCTATAGGAAGTCAATAAGTCCCACCCACCTACTGACATCACAGGTCACCTGACCCTAACAGGTGTCCTCTCTGTCTCCAGACCTCTGTCTGTCTCTGAGGTGCTCTCCCAGCAGCACCTGGCCTGCGTCAGCAACCTGTCCTGGAGCACCAATCAGCACCGAGCCTGGGCCAGGGAGGCGGAGCTCGGCCTGCCGGGTCATAGGGCGCTGCCCAGAGTCAACCTGCTGCTGATTGGCTGGCTTAGAGAGGGGCGGGGTGGAGAGTGGAGGTTGATGGACAGCAGCGGCAGCGTCAGGTGTGAGGTGAGCAGGAGGGGGCGGGGCTTAACTTGTTAGTCTTCATTCTGTCCTCTATTCACCTGTCCTCTGTGTGTCCTCCCTTCGTTCTTGTCTCTCCTCACCTGTCGGGTCCTCCAGGTCAAAGAGGAAAAGGACTCCAGATCCAATCCTTCATCCAGACTTTTCAAATCATTGTTTTCTGTTTTAATTGAGGTTTTAGACAACGTTTCAGCTTCATTGGAGCTGAGTTCTACGTTTAAACTGTTCCAGGTTTGTTCTCATGATGGAACCTTTCAGATGTTTGAATCCAGGTCCTACAGGTTTATATTTCTATATTTAGAGGATTTTCAAGGTTGGAAACAGTAAAATATTGATGTTTACATTCTGTCAGTTTTCAGGTAGACTTAATAATATCTTCAGGACATTTTTCAGGAGCTGACCAATCAGAGAGCAGCTATTGATGATTGAATAAAGTGACCATCAGGAGATGTTTAGCTCCAACAGGACAAATGGTCTAAAGCACTAGTAAAACTGAACACTTCTTCATCTCCAACACCAGAGGGCTACTGCTGACTCAGCTCCATGTATCTGTGGTGGCTGTATCATGATGTGGGCTGTGTCCTGCTGATGGTTCTGATTTCAGATGATTGTCAAGTTCAGGGCTGGAAGCTGAAGGTTCATTAGACATATTCTAGTTAAAGTTGACTTTATTCAACAGAAACGTCCACTAAAACTATCTGATCATCGCCCCCTGCTGGTCCCTGGATGTAATGGCTCCATATATGGTCACTGCAGTGAAAGTAATTTAGTTTGGGCTTCATTTAACAATAATGATGTTTGTGAACAGATTAGATTCCAGTTATTTAGGGAACAAGGACTGAACCACAAGAGACTGGTAAAAGCAAAGATTTGATCCAATCCAACTTAATTTGTAGAACTTTAAAACAAACCAGTGGACCAAGGTGCTGTAGAAAGTAAAACACAAGACAGAAATGCAATTAAAACATTAAAAACATAGTAAGACACATAAAATCAGATAAAACTATAAGATCTATACAATTAAAAACAAAAATCAAGGAAAATAAAATGTTATAAAATAAATCAACTCTTTATGACTCATTAAAAACCAAGAAGAACAGGAGGGTTTGAAGAAGAGTTTAAAAAGCAGATCATGAAGAGGCCTGTTTGTTATGAGGAGCAGTTTAATGCTACAATAGAAGTAGGACCCTCTCAGTTTAAGCCCAGCAGCACGTCTGAGAGGGCAGGTAGAAAGGGAGGGTGGCGCTAGGCCATTTAAATATTTATAAGCATAAAGATTTTTAAAATGGACGCTAAAAAGTACCGGTAGCCAATAGAGTGAAGATAGAACGAGAAATGTGCTCCTGTTCATGTGTACCAGTTAAAAGTCATGCAGCATTTTGGACCCTCTGCAGTCGATCAGTGGAGGTCCCACTAACCTCTTTATAAAGTACATTTCAGTAATGCAGCCGGGTTTCTGACAAAGGCATGGAGTACCGTCTCAAGGTGTCTCCTTGGAAGATGGGTTTTATTCTGGCCAGCTGTCTCAAATGATAAAAACTGATCTGGCTGTCTAATTGGAGCTTAGGATCCAGTTTAACCCCCACAGACTGCTTGCTGTACTGGGCCACAGAACCTAAATCTACCAGAGAGGGCCCAGTAATGCCTCCAACAACCATCACTTCATTCTTGTTTTCCTTAAAATTCAACAAAGTTGTTGCATCCGGGCCTTTATATCCTAAACACACATAAGAAGCTGCTTGATAGAGTATGCATTGGACATAAATCTGACTGTCATCTGCGTAGCATTGGAACGAACAACCATGTTTTCTCAGTATGGAACCAAATGGGAGCAGATAGAGGAAGAACAGAGGAGGTCCTAAAACTGAGCCTTGTGGGACCCCACAATGAAGAGGAGCAGAGGAGGATACTGTCCCTCCAAGGCTGACACAGAATTATTGGTTTGTTTAATTGGACTTGAACCACTCCAGAGCAATGAACCCTGATCTCCACCCACTGCTCTAAACGAGATCGGAGTTTACCATGATCCACCCATGAAGCCAAATGCAGCCATTGAATCTAAAAGCAACATGATGACTCAGCCACCAGTCAGCAGCTAAAACTGTATCACTAAAAACTTTTAAAAGGGCCGATTCAGTGCTGTTGGGAGTTTTAAAACTGAATAGAAAAACCTCAAGAATGTTCAACAAAGAAGGTTAACTGACTGCACTAGAAGGTGACAGAGGAGTGGACTTTCAGTCTTGTCCCACTCCCACAGAAACTAATTGTGTCCTGTCCGAATCCCTGGCCAGAGTACAATAATAACTCTTGTCCCACTCCTGGCAAAATGACTCCCGCTCCAATTTTTGTTGGCTTCATTTAGTCTTTCGGCAAAACATTGAACTTAAATTTCCATGAAGGACCAGTTAAGTCCCTGTTTTTAGCTGCAGAAAAGGCCAGTTAATGTAAAAATGTTAATAATGAGTAAATAATAAAACTAACAAACGAGGAAACAGACCGTGACTTTCTACAGTTGAATAAATCTATTCAACTTAATTTTTCTCATGGACCCAGGTAGCACAATTCTGCATGTGATCTGTGATTTCCCCGGCAAAATCTTTAAAATTCACTGAGTTCAAAGGTCAAGTTTGAGATAGCATATAAGCCACGCCCACTTCTTAATCATATTAAAAGTATGTCCTCAGGCCGAGGATCTTGAGCATATGGACCAAGTTGCGTGTCAATCCCTTATGCAGTTATACATTTCTAGTGCCTATAGCGCCCCCTGTTATTGAATATATAGGTACAACAGTTCATCCCCTAACAGGATCTCTGATTTTGTTAGGAAATCATGAAATATGGTAGAGATACAGTCAGTTAACTTTTGTGCTAGCTTGCGATTAAAGTTTGTCTGCATGTAGCTTTAACAACATTTGAACATTTGAGAAATATTTTACACCATTTTGTCCCGCTAACTCTGTAGATGGTTTATACAGTTTCACCATAATTGAGCTTAAATGTAGGACGAGTTATTGAAAATAGATTTTACTTTTGTCTCGACGGAGCAAAACATCTAGTTAGGCGGATGTGGGCGTGGCCAATTACAAAGTGATGCAGAATCAAAACAAGGTGATCTGAAGCTTTGGAGTTTGAGACTTACGGGTTGGAAGTTATAAGCCAAACGCATTCTCATACGTAATAGCGCCCCCTAGTTGTTAGGGGGTCTGAATAATAGTATCTGAGTAGCGGTTGTGATTCCCTACTAGGTTGTCAGTTTTTTCCCAGCATTTTCTAGTTCTTGCGCCCAACGACTTTTAGGGGTACCTTTCACCTTTGAACCGATACTTTACCGATACTCTGTACCTGGGAATCGATACCGGTACTGAACGGTACCAATTTTCAGTACTTTTGTGTGTGTTTTTGTGGTAATAAATGTCAAATTAAACTAACGTTCCAAAATACGAGGAACCGAGCTGATAACTAATGCAAGTTAAACTGTCTTACTAATGTCACTAGGATTACTTACCTGAGGCAGACAAAGATGCTGATGCGGCTTCCTCACTTGCATCGTTGCTGTTGCCTGCAGACGAGTCGCTTGTGCATGCAGGCTTGCTAACAGTACTCAATGCAGGACCTGTAGCCGAAGATTTGAGGCTCTTGAAAATTGTGCATTCTTCAGCTACGATAAAGATCTTGTGCTTAACCAGGTGCTTCCTCAGGTTAGCAGTATTCCCTGTGCTGGATTTGTACTTCGTGTCGCAAATTCTGCTTTTAGATTTGTTCTAGAATTGCGGCGCTCAAGCTGGCAGCAGGTTGGAGTAGCTCTGTTACTTTTGATTCTGATTTATTCTTTTTTGGGAACTATTCCTCTTGTGGTGGATACAGCCGATTTTTTTTGGACGACTGTCCACTCCAGTGTCGGATGCTGTGCAGCTTGGAGGATTTTTCTTGATACTTTCTATTTTTGGACATTTGTTATGATGCATTGCCATGGCAACGGGGTTGTTTCTTACAACCGGGAGCAGCTGATTAATATCTCAAAAGCTCAAATAATACTTCAACTACAACCCCAAATCCCTGATGAGTTGAAAAGGAGATGCCGTGGATGCAGAGCAGGAGCTAAGAGAAGAGAAAGGAGGAAGTTCAAACCATCTCTACCGTCGATTTTGATGGGCAATGTGAGATCGTTGGGAAACAAGTTGGATGAACTCCAAGCCCTACCAAGGACCCAGCCAGAGTACCGGACATGCAGTATCATGTGTTTTACTGAGACATGGCTGCAGGATCATATCCCTGACTCCAGTGTCTCTCTGCCGGGCTTTTTAATCATACGAGCAGACAGATTTAAAGAGGAGCGGCAAATGTAAAGGAGGTGGACTGGCAGTACTTGTGAACAACAGATGGTGTAATCCAGGACATGTTACTGTGAAGTGTCATCTCTGCAGTCCAGATATTGAACTGTTGGCAGTAAGTTTTCATCCATATTATTTACCCAGAAAGTTCACCAGTGTTATTTTGGCAACAGTTTACGTTCCACCTTCCACTGTTGCTGACACTGTATGTGATGCCATCAGCTCAGTTGTTGCTAAGCTACAGACACAAACCCCAATGCTTTTGTGGCAATTTCTGGTGATTTTAACCATGCTTCACTCTCTGCTACACTTCCAACATTTCAACAGTTTGTCAGCTGCTGTACCAGAGAAAACAAAATGTTGGATTTGTTTTATGCAAATGTCAAGGACTCATACATCTCTATAGCAAGACCTCCTCTAGGCAAATCAGATCACAATGTTGTTTTTCTCTGCTCGAAATATAAGCCCCTTGTTCAGAGGCAACCTGTAATAAAGAGGACTGTGAGAAAATGGTCACAGGAAGCTGAAGAAGCTCTGCAAGGTTGCTTTGAGGCTACAGACTGGGACGCACTGTGCCAGACACATGGAGAGGACATCAATGCCATGACTGAGTGTGTAACCGACTATATAAACTTCTGTGTGGATAACATCATCCCCACCAGAACCGTGAGATTCTTCCCCAATAACAAACCTTGGATCACCAGTGACCTGAAGGACCTGCTTAACAAGAAAAAAAGAGCCTTCAGAGAAGGAGACAGAGAATTATTGAGGAGTTTACAGAAGCAACTTAAAGTCAAGATAAGAGACAGCAAGGAGGTGTACAAGAAGAAGCTGGAGAGCAAGCTCCAGCAAAACAATATCAGAGATGTGTGGACAGGGATGAAGAAGATCACAGGCTTCAAGCAGAAGGAAGATCAGACTGATGAAGGTCTGGACAGAACCAATGAACTGAACATATTCTTCAATAGGTTCAGTTCAGAAACAAGCTCAGCATCCTCCTCTCCTGCTCACAGCCAAACAGACATTCCACCTTCCTTGGACCCACAGGACCCACAGCTGTCCAGTAACACCTCACATTTTTTATCTTCCACCTCAGCCCTAGACCCTTCTACATGTTTGCCTTCAACCATATCAGAAGATGCTGATGCTTCCTTTGCTTCCCCCTTCCACCTGTTTGTCTCAAGAAGTCAGGTGAAGAGACAACTGGAGAGACTGAATCGGAATAAGGCTGCAGGTCCAGATCATGTCAGCCCTAGAGTCCTGAAGGCCTGTGCAGAGCAGCTCTGTGGGATTCTGCAGCACCTCTTCATCCTTAGCCTGGCCCAGAAGAAGGTTCTGGTGTTGTGGAAGACCTCCTGTCTTGTTCCGGTACCAAAGAAAACTCACCCATCAGTCCTCAATGACTATAGACTTGTTGACCTGACATCTCACATCATGAAGGTCCTAGAGAGACTCCTGTTGGCCCAACTGAGTAAGCAAACAATAAACCATCACGATCTCCTTCAGTTTGCTTATTGCTGTGGAGTTGGAGATGAAGATGCCATCAAACACCTGCGTCAACAAACCCACTGTCATCTGGACAAAGCCAGCAGCACTGTGAGGATCATGTTCTTTGATTTCTCCAGAACATTTAATACAATCCAACCTGATTTGCTTTGTCAGAAACTCCAGAAGACTCAGGTGGAGGCCTCAACAATCTCCTGGATCAAAGACTACCTGACAAACAGACCACAGTTTGTGAGACTGAAGGGTTGTGAGTCTAACCAGGTAGTCAGCAGCACAGGAGCACCACAGGGGACTGTATTCTCACCATTCCTTTTCACTCTGTACACCTCAGACTTCCAGGACAAGACAGACTCCTATCATCTGCAGAAATACTCAGATGATTCTGCAGTTGTTGGTGGATCAGAGATGGACAAGAAGCTGAGTACAGGATGGTGGTGGACCGCTTTGTGTCATGGTGTGGAAACAATCATCTCATTTTGAACGTTGACTAAAACAAAGGAGACGATTGTAGATTTTAAGAGAAACAGGAATAAGAAGTGGAGGTGGTGGAGGAGTATAAATACCTCGGTGTTCACCTGGACAACAGACTAGAGTGGAGATGCAACTGTGAAGCCATCTACAAGATGGGACAGAGCAGACTGTACTTCTTGAGGAAGCTTAGGTCCTTTGGTGTTTGCAGCAAGAAGCTGCATATCTTCTATAAGTCTGTTGTGGAAAGTGTGATCTCTTCTGCCATCATCTCCTGGGAAAGCAGCATCAGAGCCAGGGACTTAAAAAGCTCAACAAGCTGATAAAGAAGGTTGGTTCTGTTCTGGGGACTCCTCTGGAACCTGCTGTAAGACGGAGCGCTACAGGAGATCCTTCCTGCCCACAGCCATCAGCATCTACAACGACTCTTTGGAGAAACCTTCATAATATGAGCTATAACAACATTTAATTTCCCTTTGGGATTAATAAAGTATTTTTGAATTTAATTGAAATATTGCAGCGAGCGTAATTTGCATCACACTTTAAAAATGGAGCCAAACGTTCGAGTACTTTCTCTCAGCCATGCTTGCTTTTTGACGGAAGCAGCGGCTGCTGACTTCATTAAGCTCTTGTGCGTACAATGCTGTGTTCATGTCCACCATGGAAAATCACCCACTCTTCCACTTCCTCGGTGTCACTATGATGCATTTAGGTTCCGAAACATGGAACCGTTTGATGTTACGTGAGTTGGTACTCGGTAGTACTGAAGAATTCGGTCGGTTCCTATAAAAGTACCAAATTCGGTACCCATCCCTAGTTAACACTATTACATTCAACTCTCTTGAAGTTCGGTAACATTTGCGACTTTCCTGTCAGCTCTATGGGTTTAATAAATAAGTCCTTACTTCTGACTCTACGTTGCAAACCCAGTTTTACCAGGTCCAGTTCTCCACTGGTGTTTGCTCCCTCCATTGCTGTTTTTTGAACGTGGGTGGAAACCATTAATCGGAACCACTGTTGGCTTTTGGGTGGTGTAGTTGGTTTTCCTTGTATTATATAGGCTTCTTGGGGAAAAAACTACAAAATGGCGTCGTAGATTTTTTAAACTAAACAAAAGGATTTGAAACTGAAAAGAAACGTTTAAAACTACTTTTCAGATTCAAGTTTGTTTTTCAGTTTCAAACTGCTGCTCCTTGGCGTGGGGGCGGGACTTAGATGACAGGAGGTGTGGGAGGATGATTGACAGCTTAGGCACCTAAAGGAAATATTCCCAGGTCTTGCGTTCAGGAACCGTGGGAATTAGGAATGTCTTTAAAACATCAATATTCTATGTTTATGTGGTTGGTTTTGAAAAATAATTTGCTTCACTGATCCCAACTGTTTATGTAAGAACACGACTCAAATATCCTTTGAGAAATTATGATCTTGACAAACATGCGCAGCATTTTCAGTCCACGTTGGACATTTCTCATGCTCTCAAAGTGAAGTGGAAGATCCATCAGACTGCAGCAGCGGCGGCCGGCAGGAATAGGACAGTATCCTCGTCGTCTGCGTGATCACGACAACTCTGTCTTTCAAATCAATGATACAAAATGTGTGGATTTTCTGAATAGAAAAGATTTAACTTTTAGATGCGGCAGACTTGCTGCTTTCAATATGGCGAACTAGCTGAAGTCTTGCAGTTTCGAACCAGCATATAATTCATGTCAGGCGGTTTCTCTCAACTACTTTTAAGGAGTAAATATGTTTGTTCTCCCACTCTATGTTTCCTGTGCGATATTATGACAACCAGCATTTATATTATTCCTTGGTCATTGGAGCCCACAGAGGACGAGGAAGCCATACTGTCCTCCTCCCGCCGGCTGCTGCTGCAGCAGTCTGTCAGATCTTCTGCTTCACTTTGAGAGCATGAGAAATGTCCAACGCGGACTGAAAATGCTGCACAAATTGTTCAAGATCATAATTTCTCAGAGGATATTTGTGTCGTGTTCTTACATAAACAGCTGGGATCAGTGAAGCAAATAATTTTTCAACACCAACCACATAGACATAGAATATTGATGTTTTAAAGACATTTCTAGTTCCCACGGTTCCTGAACGCAACACCTGGGAATATTTCCTTTAGGCACCTAAACTGTCAATCATTCCACACCTCATGTCATCTAAGTCCCGCCCCTGCAGTTTGAATCTGAAAAATAAACTTCAATCTGAAAAGTAGTTTTAAACATTTCAAATCTTATTTTTCAGTTTTAAAAATATTTTTTTGTTTCAAATCTTTTTTCTTTTTCAGTTTCAAAAAAAATGTTTTCGGACAAACTTTATGGCCCTAATTTAGGTCCATATAAAACCTCTGATCTGTTCTGAGTTTCCTTCAATAATCTTGTATAGCACTAATAGCCTGAAATAAGGTTCCTCTGATCCTCACCTGTTGGACCTGTCTGTGTCTCACCTGTCCCCAGCTGATCTGTCCGTCTCACCTGTGGATGAACCATCTCGTCTTCCTGCATCACTGGAACTACATCCCCCATGATGCCTCTAGGCACGACCAGAACAGAGCATACTTGGAGCTGATTGGTTCTCCTGTTCTGCTGTGTCCCAGAGCTGAGCAGGGATTGGCTGCAGGTGTAGGAAGGGCGGAGCTTGATGGAGCGGTGAGCGTCAGAGAGGCTGCAAGTCTGCTGAGGAACAGGTAGGTCACATGACCTCTGATTGGAGACAGGTCCAGCTGCAGATCATGAGGAGAACCAGCACCAGAACCTCCACTTTAATACTTGTGCAGTGATGACTCAGGGTATGTGAG
>NC_061807.1:6201627-6211627 GCF_021462225.1 Girardinichthys multiradiatus
CAGGGACCCAGAGTGGCAGGCTGGGGGACTCGAACCAGGGTACTGGTGGCCGCTCCAAGACGCTGATGCCCTGCTCTCTAACCAGTAGACCCAAACCTGTTCAGGGCATCAGTTTAAAGGGGTTCTATTGTTGAAAATGTTGAAAACCTTCAATTATTTTCCTTAATCTTCACAGTTCATTACTACTGTGTGCTGGTCTGGCTCACAAAGTTCTGATGAGACACACTGAAGCTTGTTGGACCGGGACAAAATGTGGGCAAGTCCAAGGTTCAGCCATGCTGGAGCAGAAACACATTTAAACATGCAGGACACTGGTTCTTGAAGACTGACTTTGGACATCTCGGGTCTAGAAGTCTGAGAGGAGAAGTCAAAGAGTCAGTAAGAGGTTCTGTTGCTCCTGCAGGAAGTTTCAGCAGTTCTACTTCATGATGATGTGAAGGAACCTGAGGTGGTTTTATAGCCTTTAGAGGGTTTAATGGACCCGGTGGAGACAGTTGGACCTGAAGTTCATTAGAAGAGCATTTACCAGTTATATTCTTTTAACCCATCTGTCTGTTCTTCAGAGGTGCTGATGAACACGAAGCTGGAGACCTCTGACCTGCGGTGGACCAACCATCCTGCAGATGACCAGCAGGTAAGCTCCGCCCCTCTCAGCTCTAATGGATCACTGTGATTGGTCGTGGCCAGTAACTCCTCCCTCCTGTTAAAGTGGGACGAGTTGAGCGGCTTGGACGAGGACTCCAACAGCGTCCGGACCTTCCAGATCTGCACCCCGGACAGTCCGTCCTCCTATTGGCTGAGGACGCGCTGGATCCCCCGGCAGGCGGCGACCACGCTCTATGTGGAGATCCGGTTGGTGGATTCAGTCTCTGTCCGTTTGAACCACATGTGGACAGGAAGTGATGTAGCAACTCTTTGCCGCCCCCTGCAGGTTCACCATGATGGAGTGTGCTGCGATAAACCAGCGCCACTGCAAGGAGACCTTTAACCTTTACTATTACCAGGCTGACAGCGACGAGGCCACGCCCACCCACCCTGCCTGGATGGAGAACCCCTACAGCAAGGTGTCCACCATTGCCGCCGACCACCTGCTGCGGCGCGGCGGCGAGCGGCGCTCCAACGTCAAGCTGCTGCGACTGGAGGGGCTTCAGGGGGCGGGGCTTTACCTGGCCTTCCAGAGCCAGGGCACCTGCATGGCGCTGCTCTCTGTACGTGTCTTCTTCAGGAAGTGCCCGCCCCTCCGCCGCGCATTTGCCTCCTTTCCCGAAACAATCCCCCACTCACTGGTGGAGCAGGTAACCATGGCAACACAAGGCTTTTCTTCTGCAGAACGGCAGGTTTTCAAAATAAAAGCACTGTTTCTGTCCAGGCTCAGGGGGTGTGTGTGGAGAACGCTGTGACTCCACCCGGCGAGAACTCCCAGCTTCCCAGCATGCTTTGTGGCGAGGACGGACAGTGGGTGGGGCAGCCCACATCCAACTGTGCCTGTCGCCCCGGATACGAGGCCGGAGACGGTGACGAGCGCTGCAGAGGTGAGGCCTTTCAAAAAAAAGCACAGTGAAATAAAAGTTTGTTCGGGATCTGATCTCAGACCTGTTCTGATTGGATGTTTCCGGTTCTGGTCTCATCCAAAAGGACTTGGTGAGACCTGAATGCTTTTCAGAGACCCAGCAGGAGTTCTGAGTTCTGAGCAGAGTTAGATTTAGGATCAGCTGTCTCCTGGCTGGTAGAACCTGAGACCCGTTTGGATGTGGAGTCTTGAGCAGAGCTTTGGTTCAGCAGAAACTCGTGGTGAAGGTGCCATGGTTCTGATTACAGACCTGTTTCAGACTCTTCTAGTCCTAAAGTGGACTCATCTGAGTTTAGTTGTGTTTCCAGATGCTGTGACCCAATAGAAGTATTATGTCCTGGTTCCGATGTCAGACCTGCTTTGATTGGACCCCCTGCTCCTGATGTGGTTCTGGACTGGGACTTGTTGACCCTGCTGGAGCTAAAACTCATGGAACGTTCTCTAGTCATTTGTTTTACAAAGTAAGGTTTCTGACTATCAGAACTTAACATTCCTGCGGGTCGGAGTAAACACAGAGGAGCCGGAGCTGATCAGGGTCGGCGCCGATGGTGGGACAGAGCGGCCCAATGAGCTGCTATAGGCTGTTTGTGGCCAGATGGTGCCGATAAACCAGGAATCACCACAGAGGAGCTGCCGGGATCCCAGTTCATCCCATTAAATCCTGTCTGTAACTGGATCCATCAGAACAAACTGGAATGGCCCAGTGTTTACATGCTGGAAGAGTGGGACCGAAGCCCACTGCCAGCTGAGGTTCGGAGGGTTCCTGGTTCTGAGGTGACCCATTAGACTCAGTCTGAGTCAGTTAGACTCACCCGTGAGATTCTGGGCGTAAATTCTGCAGGTCCAACCCATTCTGGTTCCTGTAATCGTTCTGATAGGAGTAGAGCGGGGTCGGAGGAGGACACAGACAGCTTCGTTGTCAAGGCTTCCTGTTATTCCACGTGAGGTCAGAGGTCAGCTGACTGCGAGCAGGAAGCGCTGCTGCGGCAGGCGGCCGGGCGGCTGCCTCTGTAAAGTCAGAGAGGGTCAGAGGTCAAAGACAAAGACAGAGGTTCTGCAGGGAGGCTGCTGATGACATCATGGCAGCACTTTCCACGTCCTGTCCAGTCCAAGGCCACTTCCTGTCTCTTACTGTCTCCCCTGAATGGTCCTCCTCCCTCCTCAGTGTGACTCTCAGAGCAGAGCTGATGGCAGCAGAACCTCCATTAGTAGAAGAGGTGGAGTTGAAAAGGTTCCCTGCTAATGATCAACGCTCAGCAGCAGGTTCTGGAGCCTGAAGATCTGCATCACATGACCCAAACAATATCTGCTCAAACCCTGCAGTCAGCCTGACACATCTAACAGAGAGATGGTCAGCAGCAGGTTCTGGAGCCTGAAGATACTAGATTCAGATGAACTGAATCTAGAACTTTTTTTACCGTGTCCTGTCCAGCAGAATATCGCTCAGAACTGTTGTCTGAGTGCCAAGAAATGGCCCAATAGATTTACTTTCACAAGCAGAGCATCACAGCTAATGCTTTAAAGCTCTGCTTGATATTTATAAAAGAAACTTTATTATAAACTTCTGTGGGAATATTTCAATTATTACGGACACGGAGACTGAAATGAAAAGGAAAAAAGAAGCTCAAAAAAGAGAGAGAGATGGGGGAAAAAGGGGAGAAAAGGAGGAAAGAGTGGAGGAGAGAAAGAAGGATGAAGAGAATAAAAGATTACACCCTGCTTGCTTATACACCTGCAGCTGTTTTTATTTATATAACAAAATAGTACACGGTAATTCTGAATGTAAAATGTACTTAGTGAGAGGTGCAGCTCAAAATAGAACATCTGTGTATCTGTCAACACCTGAAGCTTAACACCTGTGAGTATGGGTGTGGACGCGCTTTGTATACAAGGTTTCTCCACAAAAATATCTAATAGCGAGTGTGAGGACCCACAGACCTGCCCCATGGTCCCCGGACGGACACTGAGGAGATCCAAGCCACAGACATCTAAAGGCCCCCCAAAGCACAGGAACCCCAGGAGAACCACCGCCGGGACTACCGCAACCCCCCCAGAGAAGAGCAGTGGAGAGTCCCAGGGGAACCACCCAGCAGCGACAGTGCAGAAGCCCCAGTGAGCCGCAGCGACAAGTCCACAGGCCCCAGCGGCAGCCGTCCACGCCCGAGCAGATCCAGCCATGGATCCAGAGACCCAAGACCCCGGGACACACCACCCCCCAAGCAGAGGCCCAACAGAGCCCAAGGGGCCAGGCCCCAGCAAGCAGCCACCGGGAGTGAGCCAGCACACACCAAAGCACCCGGCCCCGGACACCGAGAACCCGAAGTACACCAGCGGGCAGAGACTCCAACCACCGGCATTATATGGGGGGGCCTAAGCTGATCCAGGAGAAGGAGCAGTCCAAGACCCAACCTGTCACAACAAAAAACAGGCACACAGTCACAATCACCCACTTCCACCCTCATGCATACACATAAAATCACTCACACCCAACATAGAGACAAACAACAATGGACGTCATACACTCACTCACACTCCCCATGCATACTCTATACTCCCAGGTCCAGGCGCCGGTACCCCCTAGGGGCAACCAGCAGGAGGTGGTCCCCTTCCCTCCTGGGGCAGAGACAGGCAGACAGCGCCGGCACCGCCCAGACCCGGGTGACCCCGGCCCCCGCCCCAAACCCAGTCCCCAACAACCCCCATCCACCTCCGGAGAGGGGGCTATGTACAAAAGAGGGGTCCACATGGCCCGAACCAGCCCGCCAACCAGAGCTGCCCCAGGACGGACCAGTCCCGACCCCCCAATGAGCTCCGATCCCAACCCCATGAGTCTCCCACCCCCAGTGAACCCCAACATGAACCTCCCCACAGGGGCACCCCCAACAAGGACACCGATATCGAACACATGACCCCGAACCCAAACGCCACGAATCCCCTCCCCCACAGGGGCCCACCCCCACAGGTGAACTCCATAGCCAAGAAGCCGATGAAGCCACACCCACACAGCGCAAGCTCCACACACAGCCCCGCTCTAAGCACCCCCGCCGCACCCCGCTCCCCCACCGCACAGCACACCGCAACGGCAAGGCAAGGGCCCCGCGCAACGGCCCCACCACCCACTGGTGCAACAGGGCAGACGCCACCGAGCACCGCACCCACAACCGGACCCCTGACCCCGCACCATGACGGGGCAAACTCATTCACCAAGAGGTCACCGGCAGGCACGCAGGGCCAGTGTCCGCCACCACGCCCCCCTCAGCCACAAAAAAAAAAACACTACATCACTGCCACTGCAACGACCACCCAGGGAGAAACACTATCAATTCAATTCAGTTTATTTATATAGCGCCAATTCATTCCAAGCCTCTTTAACATCTACTGAACTTCAAAAGTAATATATACATTAGGTGGTTATACAGCAGTACATACATTATGAGGATGGGATCGTATAACGTGTCTTGAAAATGAAATAGTAATAAAGTCTTTGAAATGTTTACTATAAATAATCATTATATTTCTCAATTACAGGTCCTTCTCAAAATATTAGCATATTGTGATAAAGTTCATTATTTTCCATAATGTCATGATGAAAATTTAACATTCATATATTTTAGATTCATTGCACACTAACTGAAATATTTCAGGTCTTTTATTGTTTTAATACGGATGATTTTGGCATACAGCTCATGAAAACCCAAAATTCCTATCTCACAAAATTAGCATATCATTAAAAGGGTCTCTAAACGAGCTATGAACCTAATCATCTGAATCAACGAGTTAACTCTAAACACCTGCAAAAGATTCCTGAGGCCTTTAAAACTCCCAGCCTGGTTCATCACTCAAAACCCCAATCATGGGTAAGACTGCCGACCTGACTGCTGTCCAGAAGGCCACTATTGACACCCTCAAGCAAGAGGGTAAGACACAGAAAGACATTTCTGAACGAATAGGCTGTTTCCAGAGTGCTGTATCAAGGCACCTCAGTGGGAAGTCTGTGGGAAGGAAAAAGTGTGGCAGAAAACGCTGCACAACGAGAAGAGGTGACCGGACCCTGAGGAAGATTGTGGAGAAGGGCCGATTCCAGACCTTGGGGGACCTGCGGAAGCAGTGGACTGAGTCTGGAGTAGAAACATCCAGAACCACCGTGCACAGGCGTGTGCAGGAAATGGGCTACAGGTGCCGCATTCCCCAGGTCAAGCCACTTTTGAACCAGAAACAGCGGCAGAAGCGCCTGACCTGGGCTACAGAGAAGCAGCACTGGACTGTTGCTCAGTGGTCCAAAGTACTTTTTTTGGATGAAAGCAAATTCTGCATGTCATTCAGAAATCAAGGTGCCAGAGTCTGGAGGAAGACTGGGGAGAAGGAAATGCCAAAATGCCAGAAGTCCAGTGTCAAGTACCCACAGTCAGTGATGGTCTGGGGTGCCGTGTCAGCTGCTGGTGTTGGTCCACTGTGTTTTATCAAGGGCAGGGTCAATGCAGCTAGCTATCAGGAGATTTTGGAGCACTTCATGCTTCCATCTGCTGAAAAGCTTTATGGAGATGAAGATTTCATTTTTCAGCACGACCTGGCACCTGCTCACAGTGCCAAAACCACTGGTAAATGGTTTACTGACCATGGTATCACTGTGATCAATTGGCCTGCCAACTCTCCTGACCTGAACCCCATAGAGAATCTGTGGGATATTGTGAAGAGAACATTGAGAGACTCAAGACCCAACACTCTGGATGAGCTAAAGGCCGCTATCGAAGCATCCTGGGCCTCCATAAGACCTCAGCAGTGCCACAGGCTGATTGCCTCCATGCCACGCCGCATTGAAGCAGTCATTTCTGCCAAAGGATTCCCGACCAAGTATTGAGTGCATAACTGTACATGATTATTTGAAGGTTGACGTTTTTTGTATTAAAAACACTTTTCTTTTATTGGTCGGATGAAATATGCTAATTTTGTGAGATAGGAATTTTGGGTTTTCATGAGCTGTATGCCAAAATCATCCGTATTAAGACAATAAAAGACCTGAAATATTTCAGTTAGTGTTCAATGAATCTAAAATATATGAATGTTAAATTTTCATCATGACATTATGGAAAATAATGAACTTTATCACAATATGCTAATATTTTGAGAAGGACCTGTAGATGCCAACAAATACCAGTCATGTTCTTCATTATTACTGATACTATTATTTAGGGTTAAATAATATTCTCCAGAATACTTTACAAGTAAAGCAATTAAGTAAAAGTTACTTTGAATTTGCTCACTGTGGTTATTGAAATATGAAAGAAAACTCAACATTTAACAACATTTAGAATATCCATTAATAATGTGAATTAGTAAAGTCTCAATATTATTAGCAACATATTTCTGTAATAATCTATAAAACATCTACTCCACTGAACCTGTGATAAATTCAACAATTAATGGTCCAATGGTGGACCATGGTGTCCATCTGTGTTCTTTGAAAGGACTTCCTGTCAGTCCCAAAGATCAGCCAATCAGAAGAAACATGCTTCTTTTTCATTGTTATTGTCCTTCACTAGTTCTCATGTTATTACTAGCTGGCACTGTGTTTCCAGTTGGACCTGTACTGTGTTGGAATGGATAGACTTATTCAGAGTTAGGGAGAGTGGGACTGAGTTGGACTGAGTAGGACCGAGTTGGACTGAGTAGGACCGAGTTGGCCAGTCTTTAAGGAAGGTTATCAGGTATTAACACATGTTGACCCTCAGCGATTAAAAAATTAAAAAGACCTTTGAACTGTGTGGTTCTGTCATGTTGGGCGATCCCAGAGGAGGGACTACTTTAGCTAGCGGATGAATCCTCAGTGCAGCTCTCTGACAGCTGGTTCATGTGTCTCCGGAAGGTGGACAGAAACAGGTCTGATGTTCTGGATCTAAACCCTGTGTTTTTATCTGCAGCCTGTCCATCAGGTCACTTCAAGGTGGGATCAGGAAGTGGAGGCTGCACTTCCTGTCCAGACAAAAGCAACACAAGGATCCCAGGCTCTGCCTACTGCCCCTGTCTGCCGGGTTACGACCGGGCCGACTCTGACCCACCGCACGCAGCCTGCACACGTAAGACTGGACGAAATGTCTTCAGTTTTCATCTTCTTCCTGTTGTGTTGTCTTTCATTCTGCTGCAGCAGCTGATGTCTCTGATCAAAGGTCACATTTCCCATCATGCACCAGGTTCATGCCTTGAGTTGTGATGTAAACTGAGATTCATGTGAAAATGAGCAGAATGGACTGTTTACCCCCCCCCACATACATCCACACACACACACACACATACACACACATTCTGCTGTATTGTTTGCCAGCAGCGCAGCACCGCCCCTTTAAGTACCCCAACACCGCCCCTTTAGCTGCGTCACCCCAGGCTACAGCAATTAGGCCGAATTAATAGGCTATCACTCCATTGTGTGTATAAGAGCTGAGGGTCTTTTTCTCTCTCTCTCTCTCACACACACACACCCAGTTGTTCAGTTGCAGGATGTGTGTGTCCAGCAGCAGCTCCGTCTCCATCAGCTTTTCCATCCATCTGCAAACAGAAGGAAAATAATGAATCCAACAGACAGAAACTCCTTCCAAAGACCTGCCTGACAGTCCATGCTCAGGGTAAAGCTCAGGCGATGTCAAACAGGCCCTGACCTCTGATCTCTGACCCCTACAGGCCCCCCATCGGCCCCCCGCCACCCGGTCTGTCAGCTCAACGACACCATGGTCACTCTGGAGTGGAGGGAACCTCTGGACCGAGGAGGACGGGGAGACCTCAGCTACAGGCTGCTCTGCTCCGACTGTGGAGCTGCTGGTGCTGCTGGTGCTGCTAGGGTAGGACAACTGGACCAGTAAGATATCAGTTAGACACCAAGGAAACCAGTGAAACAACAAGAACTTCAGCTACTGGCTGCTGTTCTCTTACTGTGGAGCTGCTGGTGCTGCTGATGTTAGATGGACTGGTTGACCTGCCTCCTCCTGTCCAGAAAGAATCTCCCAAGGAAGACAAATCTTGACATAACCTTGAATCTTCAATTCAGTTCATGAACGTTATTTTATAAATGATGATATTATTATTTAAAAATATTATACATTATTAATCCCATAGAGACAGTTACTCTCACCGCTGATGACAGGAAGGTCCTCCTGTAGAGGTCAGGGTTACAGGTCAGGGATCAAGCTTCTGGAATTATGATTGATTATAAATATTTATCAAAACATTATAATTAAAATCATTAGTCTTCATTTATAATTCTTAACTAAAATCATTCCCAACGATATTCCAAGTATTGTGGGATTATTAGGCTACTAGCTCTTAATTATGACAGTTCATTAATTGTCAGTAATAATATTATTTATTAACCAAAATCGCTCTAAATGTTTCTGTTTTTATTAAACTATCAACCAAAAGGAGATGATACTGACATATACAATAAAAACTTCTCTGTATCTATGTGAACATTTATGAAACAAACTCGTTTCCTCACTGACTACCACAAGGATAAACTAATAACCAAGAAAACCCATCGGTTTCTAAGGAACCCTGAGGATTAACGGAGGTCAAACCAGCCGTTTATGGATGAAGGTGGGAATAATGGAAGCTCTGGGTTGACTTGAAATATGGAACAAAAATGAACAGCGACAAGTCTTTATCCAGGTAGATGATTCGTTCAGACCAGCAGGACGGTGAAACCAGTCCAACCCAGCATCTGAACAGTGGAGAAGCAGCCTAGCTCCTAGCCGCTACCAGCTGGTACCGAACTGGTCCAAACAACGAGCCATAATAACCAGTGGAAGAACACAGGCAATAAACCCATGAGACGAGGGGCGGATCAGAATCAGCGCCACGCCTCAGATTGTAAACTTAGTTCCAATAAACTTCAGTAATCCAGCTTTAAACTCGCAGCTGATTTAGGATCAGTCGGTCAACACAGATTGTTGCTATGGTAACTCATTATACCAGCAGTAAAAAGTGAGGATCAAAGTTTCCATTGAGGCAACGAGGAGCAAATATGAGAAGATATAAATCAGCCGTATTATAAAGCAGCTGTTCAGACACCAGCTGCTGACTCCGCCCCCTGTGCTCTCCTCCTCAGGCATTGGTCGGATCCTGTTCCCCCTGTGATGACAGCATCCTGTACCGCCCCTCTCAGTCTGGCCTGACTCAGCCCCGCATCATCATCTGGGGGCTCCGCCCACAAACCAACTACATCTTCACTATCCAATCACTGAATGCTGTGTCTGCTGTCAGCCAATCAGAGCCAGCCTCCATCAAGATCAACATCACCACCAACAGAGATGGTAACACACTACATTACCCATAATACCTTTCAGAACAATCCAATGAAAACTGATCGGTGGATATGTCCTGTAGTTTTTGTGTGCCGATCAGTGATTGGCTGTTGCTATCTGTAGTCCCTCCCCCAATATCAGG
>NC_061807.1:6214127-6244127 GCF_021462225.1 Girardinichthys multiradiatus
GCTTTTCTAAAGAAATGGTTTTTCATAGGTACCTCAAGAAATAAATGTTGTCTTTGGGCTCGGGACCGTTTGGGTACTCTGTTGGATCAGTACAAGAAAGACAAAACAGACCTGGCCTGCTCCGCTCCGCTCCACTCAGTACAGAACCGGTTGTGTCTTCATGGACCCACTGACGGCTGGACCTGTAGCTTAAAGCCCCGCCTCCAGCCGTCAGTAGAGCGCTGTGACATCATCGTCGCATTAATGTAATAAAAATAAATAGAAAATAAATACTAATAATGTATTATTGGACATGCAAGAATGTGTTATTTATGTTTTTCATGTTTAAAATGATCCACTGTGATAATTATCTGGACCACGGCCAGAACTTCTATAAGGTTCTGGGTTCTGATGTGAGGGGAGGGCAGGAGAAGCAGAGAGGAGAGATGCTGCTGTCTGGATGGTGAAGCTCCAAAGTCTCCCTGGAGAAGTTAACATTTTGGGCTTTATGAGGAAGTTCTTGTCTCAGCCATGGCAATCAGGAGGACCAGGAGCCTCCTGTCCTGAAGATCTTCCAGCTTTCATACTGAACGTTTGCAGTAGGGAGAAATTCTGAAACTTGTGGCCCACAAAAACATTCAGATGTAGAAACTGTTCGTAAACATGTCCCTGCACACGTAGCCTTCGTACATCTCAGTTTGACCCCCTGGTCCCGCCCATAAATACACTTGCAAAGTAGTACAGCCGGAAGGCTCCCATCACGTGTCCAAATAACCATGGCAACGGTGACCGTCCAAACCGGTTCCTTTTGGTGCAGAAACACTAATAGAGACTTTGTCTGCAGACCAGGAGGGACGTTTGTCGTCAGTTACAGCAAACCAACAACATCTTGAGTGACATCAGAGACTCGAACCTGACTGGAACCCGTTCACTTCTACAATGTCTGGATCAGATCCAAACAGCGCCATCTAGCTGCTGCACTGAGCTCCATCATAGCTCTTACTGAGGCTGAATGTGATTCAGCTTCATCGCTCTGGTTTAAACCATAAAAGCTCATGAAGAAACGTCAGGTTTGATGCTCCATGAATCATATTTCAGTGGATTTAGGGGAGGTTTAGTTAATTATCGTTGATTGAAAAAGTCTGCATGGCTGCCACACATTTTTATGCTACCTTCATTTTTGTACATGCCAAGTTGTGTGTAAAACATGGCCCCTCAAGATTTCTGTGCATTGGTACCGGTCGGACACGAGGCCCCAGAACCTCGGACTTCTGACCTTGGTGAAGTTAATTTTAGGTTGGAAGTTGGATCTTCGTGCTCCATGGATTCAGCAGGTCTTCCTCCCGTTTGACCCGATGCAGACAGTCTGATTAGAGGCAGCTGCTCTCTGCCTGCTGCCTCCTCCTGCAGACGCTGGTTCTCTGAGGACCGTCAGTAAATGTCAGAACCAAACCCGCTGGTTCATGCTGGTTTGTTCTGTGTGTTTTGGAGGAAATGTTTGTGCGTCTGAACAGCTGATTTTATGTGTGATCAGCTGGTTTAGGATGTTATTAACTGCAGCGCCCCCTACCTGCAGGTCTGCTGATTTGTCCTTTTTCTTTTCTTCAGCCTTCAGGCTGGTTTACGATTAAATAGTAAAATTATATTTGGGTTTGACCCGCTCCGGCCACTGTGGTCCATAATATTACTGTAGTTGCTCTTAGTTTCATTACCTTCTCTCTGCTCTGCCTCATTAAAAACCTTCTCATGTCTCCTGGGCCCATGGCCAATCAGTGAACAGCAGTTTGTTCACATCACATGTGATCCAGACTCAGCCCCGGTCGGACCTGCTCAGGAGCTGGGACTAGAAAAGTAGGTACCAAAGAAGCAGTAATGGAAACGCTCACAAAATGGGCCGAATGGAGTGGAGCCGGACCAAACAGAGCCAGTGGAAAAGGGGCATGAGGTCCGGTTTAGTGTCTTCTGTAGAGAAACCAGTAGCAGTTTCTAGAATCATCTGGAGTAATTGTTGGAGGAACAACTGAGGGACCTTAAAGAGTAGCAGAACCTTTTGAAGAAGTGTTGAAAAAGTTCCCCATTGAACTGAAATGTCCTTCTGAGGAACCATTGGCGGTAAAACGTAGTGGAAATATTCAGGGATGCTTCAGGTTTGGGTTTCTTCTCTCTAAGGAATGAAGCTTTGGCAGCTTTGATTTTCCTGCAGGAAGCCAGCAGATATCTGTGAGCTGGAGCTGCACGGAGCTCATGAATGTACTGTGAGCAGATATCAGTCCTGGGTGTTAAGAAGCTCTTGTTATTGTGAGCGGTCTGCCAGACGACTCTGTGACCTTTGACCTGGAGAAGCAGGACATTCCCATGGAGGAGCGAAGCTGTGCTCATGCTGTGAAAACATGGATCTGGTTTCTGCCCTGATATGAATCCTGTATTATTAAAAGTAAACATGAGCTCGCTCTGACGCTCAGCCTGTGGCTCTGGGCCCAGCTGGCTTGGTTTGGGCCAGCTGCAGGTTTAGAACCAACAATGGTCCAGTTTGTAGCCTTTATTACCTTTTCAGAGGACTGATCTGGGCTCAGCCATGAGTTTTGGTCCCTCAGAACCGGCTACTGTAGCAGTGGTTCCTTCTGATGACATTAGTGGGAGTAACTGGATACTGCAGAGCCTTCCTGCACACGCTCAGCACATGCTCTGTGAGGTGAGGACGTGTTGGTATGTGCTAATGAGCCTTACAGGAACCCGACACCCCCGCTCCGGTATCAGGGACATGAAAGCAGCTCTTTCTCCTGATGTGATTGGCTAGATTCTTCTGACTGCATGACCTCATTAGCTGCTCCGGCCCGTGGCGTCCCTCAGGGTTGTGTTGTCGGTGCTCTCGTGTTAAATCGTCAAGGAGCAGAACAAGCTGCCTCCAGTTAAAGCAGCAGATTAGATTTTCTGGCTGACGCCTCAGCATGACTCACAGCTCATTTCACACCAACTCGCTTCACGGCACCATGAGCCCACTCTGCTCTGATTGGACCACTTCCAGGAGCCTCAGCCAGCTTTCAGAGCTTCTCAGATGGATCAGTAACAGATCCGTCCTGAAGGCAGGACATGTGGGAACTATTTTGTCAGAAGAGGAGCTTCATGTTCTCAGATCATCTCATTGTAACTTTGATCCTTTTAACACCAGAACCTCCTCTCTCATCTGTTCAGATGGTATTCTTATTATTGACCGTTTTAAAAGGACATAAAACCATTGGTGACCTGTGTGCCTCCTGGCCAGGTGAGTTTGGAGAGGTGTGTCGTGGTCGGCTGAGGATCCCCGGCAGGAAAGAGAACTATGTCGCCATCAAGACCCTGAAGGGCGGTTACACAGAGAAGCAGAGGCGGGACTTCCTTTCTGAAGCGTCCATCATGGGTCAGTTCCAGCACCCCAATATCATCCACCTGGAAGGTGTCATCACCACTTCCTGTCCAGTCATGATCCTGACCGAGTTCATGGAGAACGGAGCGCTCGACAGCTTCCTGAGGGTGAGACAGGGACAAACCCAGACTGATCCATCGCTGTACCTGTCTGTCCACCTGTCTGACTGTCCAACTGTCCTCCTGCAGATGAATGACGGTCAGTTCACCACCATCCAGCTGGTGGGGATGCTTCGTGGCATCGCTGCAGGAATGAAGTATCTGTCAGACATGAGCTTCGTCCACAGGGACCTTGCTGCTCGTAACATCCTGGTTAACTCCAACCTGGTCTGTAAGGTGAGACTTGCCTATCTGTCCATCTGAATACCTGTCTGTATGTCTGAACTCCTGTCTATCCATCTGATAACCTGTCTGTCCGTCTGAACGTCTGTCTGTCTGAATTCCTGTCTGTCCATCTGATAATCTGTCTGTCCGTCTGAACTCCTGCCTGTCCGTCTGAACACCTGTCTGTCCCTCTGAACTCCTGTCTGTCCATCTGATAATCTGTCTGTCCGTCTGAACTCCTGCCTGTCCGTCTGAACGCCTGTCTGTCCGTCTGAACGTCTGTCTGTCTGAATTCCTGTCTGTCCATCTGAACACCTGTCTGTCCGTCTGAACTCTTGCCTGTCCGTCTGAACACCTGTCTGTCCATCTGAACACCTGTCTGTCCGTCTGAACTCCTGCCTGTCCGTCTGAACACCTGTCTGTCCATCTGAACACCTGTCTGTCCGTCTGTACACCTGTCTGTCCGTCTGAACTCCTTCCTGTCCGTCTGAACACCTGTCTGTCCGTCTGATAACATGTCTGTCCGTCTGAACTCCTGTCTGTCTGAATTCCTGTCTGTCCATCTGAACGCCTGTCTGTCCGTCTGAACTCCTGCCTGTCCGTCTGAACACATGTCTGTCCGTCTGAACGTCTGTCTGTCTGAATTCCTGTCTGTCCATCTGATAACCTGTCTGTCCGTCTGAACACCTGTTTGTCTGTCTGAACACCTGTCTGTCCATCTGAACTCCTGTCTGTCTGTCTGAACTCCTGTGTGTCCATCTGATAACCTGTCTGTATGTCTGAACACCTGTCTGTCCATCTGATAACCTGTCTGTCCGTCTGAACGTCTGTCTGTCTGAATTCCTGTCTGTCCATCTGATAATCTGTCTGTCCGTCTGAACTCCTGCCTGTCCGTCTGAACACCTGTCTGTCCCTCTGAACTCCTGTCTGTCCATCTGATAATCTGTCTGTCCGTCTGAACTCCTGCCTGTCCGTCTGAACGTCTGTCTGTCTGAATTCCTGTCTGTCCATCTGAACACCTGTCTGTCCGTCTGAACTCTTGCCTGTCCGTCTGAACACCTGTCTGTCCATCTGAACACCTGTCTGTCCGTCTGAACTCCTGCCTGTCCGTCTGAACACCTGTCTGTCCATCTGAACACCTGTCTGTCCGTCTGTACACCTGTCTGTCCGTCTGATAACATGTCTGTCCGTCTGAACTCCTGTCTGTCTGAATTCCTGTCTGTCCATCTGAACGCCTGTCTGTCCGTCTGAACTCCTGCCTGTCCGTCTGAACGTCTGTCTGTCTGAATTCCTGTCTGTCCGTCTGATAACCTGTCTGTCCGTCTGAACACCTGTTTGTCTGTCTGAACACCTGTCTGTCCATCTGAACTCCTGTCTGTCTGTCTGAACTCCTGTGTGTCCGTCTGAACACCTGTCTGTCCGTCTGAACACCTGTCTGTCTGTCTGAACACCTGTCTGTCCGTCTGAACACCTGTCTGTCTGTCTGTCTGAACTCCTGTCTGTCCGTCTGATCACCTGTTTGTCTGTCTGAACACCTGTCTGTCCATCTGAACTCCTGTTTGTCTGTCTGAACTCCTGTGTGTCCATCTGATAACCTGTCTGTATGTCTGAACACCTGTCTGTCCATCTGATAACCTGTCTGTCCGTCTGAACGTCTGTCTGTCTGAATTCCTGTCTGTCCGTCTGAACACCTGTCTGTCCATCTGATAACCTGTCTGTCCATCTGAACTCCTGTCTGTCTGTCTGAACTCCTGTGTGTCCATCTGATAACCTGTCTGTATGTCTGAACACCTGTCTGTCCATCTGATAACCTGTCTGTCCGTCTGAACACCTGTCTGTCCATCTGAACACCTGTCTGTCTGTCTGAACACCTGTCTGTCCGTCTGAACACCTGTCTGTCTGTCTGTCTGAACTCCTGTCTGTCCGTCTGATCACCTGTTTGTCTGTCTGAACACCTGTCTGTCCATCTGAACTCCTGTTTGTCTGTCTGAACTCCTGTGTGTCCATCTGATAACCTGTCTGTATGTCTGAACACCTGTCTGTCCATCTGATAACCTGTCTGTCCGTCTGAACGTCTGTCTGTCTGAATTCCTGTCTGTCCGTCTGAACACCTGTCTGTCCATCTGATAACCTGTCTGTCCGTCTGAACACCTGTCTGTCCATCTGATAACCTGTCTGTCCGTCTGAACACCTGTCTGTCTGTCTGAACTCCTGTCTGTCCATCTGATAACCTGTCTGTCCGTCTGAACGTCTGTCTGTCTGAATTCCTGTCTGTCCGTCTGAACACCTGTCTGTCCATCTGATAACCTGTCTGTCCGTCTGAACACCTGTCTGTCCATCTGATAACCTGTCTGTCCGTCTGAACACCTGTCTGTCTGTCTGAACTCCTGTCTGTCCATCTGATAATCTGTCTGTCCGTCTGAACTCCTGCCTGTCCGTCTGAACACCTGTCTGTCCGTCTGAACTCCTGTCTGTCCATCTGATAATCTGTCTGTCCGTCTGAACTCCTGCCTGTCCGTCTGAACACCTGTCTGTCCGTCTGAACGTCTGTCTGTCTGAATTCCTGTCTGTCCATCTGAACACCTGTCTGTCCATCTGAACACCTGTCTGTCCATCTGAACACCTGTCTGTCCGTCTGTACACCTGTCTGTCCGTCTGAACTCCTTCCTGTCCGTCTGAACACCTGTCTGTCCGTCTGATAACATGTCTGTCTGTCTGAACTCCTGTCTGTCTGAATTCCTGTCTGTCCATCTGAACACCTGCCTGTCCATCTGAACACCTGTCTGTCCGTCTGAACTCCTGCCTGTCCGTCTGAACACATGTCTGTCCGTCTGAACGTCTGTCTGTCTGAATTCCTGTCTGTCCATCTGATAACCTGTCTGTCCGTCTGAACACCTGTCTGTCCGTCTGAACACCTGTCTGTCTGTCTGTCTGAACTCCTGTCTGTCCGTCTGAACACCTGTTTGTCTGTCTGAACACCTGTCTGTCCATCTGAACTCCTGTCTGTCTGTCTGAACTCCTGTGTGTCCATCTGATAACCTGTCTGTATGTCTGAACACCTGTTTGTCCGTCTGAACACCTGTCTGTCCGTCTGAACACCTGTTTGTCTGTCTGAACACCTGTCTGTCCGTCTGAACTCCTGCCTGTCCGTCTGAACTCCTGCCTGTCCGTCTGAACACATGTCTGTCCGTCTGAACGTCTGTCTGTCTGAATTCCTGTCTGTCCATCTGATAACCTGTCTGTCCGTCTGAACACCTGTTTGTCTGTCTGAACACCTGTCTGTCCATCTGAACTCCTGTCTGTCTGTCTGAACTCCTGTGTGTCCATCTGATAACCTGTCTGTATGTCTGAACACCTGTCTGTCCATCTGATAACCTGTCTGTCCATCTGAACACCTGTCTGTCCGTCTGAACACCTGTCTGTCTGTCTGAACACCTGTCTGTCCGTCTGAACACCTGTCTGTCTGTCTGTCTGAACTCCTGTCTGTCCGTCTGATCACCTGTTTGTCTGTCTGAACACCTGTCTGTCCATCTGAACTCCTGTTTGTCTGTCTGAACACCTGTTTGTCCATCTGATAACCTGTCTGTCCGTCTGAACGTCTGTCTGTCTGAATTCCTGTCTGTCCGTCTGAACACCTGTCTGTCCATCTGAACTCCTGTCTGTCCATCTGATAACCTGTCTGTCCGTCTGAACGTCTGTCTGTCTGAATTCCTGTCTGTCCATCTGATAATCTGTCTGTCCGTCTGAACTCCTGCCTGTCCGTCTGAACACCTGTCTGTCCGTCTGAACTCCTGTCTGTCCATCTGATAATCTGTCTGTCCGTCTGAACTCCTGCCTGTCCGTCTGAACACCTGTCTGTCCGTCTGAACGTCTGTCTGTCTGAATTCCTGTCTGTCCATCTGAACACCTGTCTGTCCGTCTGAACTCCTGCCTGTCCGTCTGAACACCTGTCTGTCCATCTGAACACCTGCCTGTCCGTCTGAACACCTGGCTGTCCATCTGAACACCTGTCTGTCCGTCTGAACGTCTGTCTGTCTGAATTCCTGTCTGTCCATCTGAACACCTGTCTGTCCGTCTGAACTCCTTCCTGTCCGTCTGAACACCTGTCTGTCCGTCTGATAACATGTCTGTCCGTCTGAACTCCTGTCTGTCTGAATTCCTGTCTGTCCATCTGAACACCTGTCTGTCCGTCTGAACTCCTGCCTGTCCGTCTGAACACATGTCTGTCCGTCTGAACATCTGTCTGTCTGAATTCCTGTCTGTCCATCTGATAACCTGTCTGTCCGTCTGAACACCTGTCTGTCCGTCTGAACACCTGTCTGTCTGTCTGTCTGAACTCCTGTCTGTCCGTCTGAACACCTGTTTGTCTGTCTGAACACCTGTCTGTCCATCTGAACTCCTGTCTGTCTGTCTGAACTCCTGTGTGTCCATCTGATAACCTGTCTGTATGTCTGAACACCTGTTTGTCCGTCTGAACACCTGTCTGTCTGTCTGTCTGAACACCTGTCTGTCCATCTGAACTCCTGTCTGTCTGTCTGAACTCCTGTGTGTCCATCTGATAACCTGTCTGTATGTCTGAACACCTGTCTGTCCATCTGATAACCTGTCTGTCCGTCTGAACACCTGTCTGTCCGTCTGAACACCTGTCTGTCTGTCTGAACACCTGTCTGTCCGTCTGAACACCTGTCTGTCTGTCTGTCTTAACTCCTGTCTGTCCGTCTGAACACCTGTTTGTCTGTCTGAACACCTGTCTGTCCATCTGAATTTCTGTCTGTCTGTCTGAACTCCTGTCTGTCCGTCTGAACACCTGTTTGTCTGTCTGAACACCTGTCTGTCCATCTGAACTTCTGTCTGTCTGTCTGAACTCCTGTCTGTCCGTCTGAACACCTGTTTGTCTGTCTGAACACCTGTCTGTCCATCTGAACTCCTGTCTGTATGTCTGAACACCTGTCTGTCCATCTGATAACCTGTCTGTCCGTCTGAACACCTGTCTGTCTGAATTCCTGTCTGTCCGTCTGAACACCTGTCTGTCCATCTGATAACCTGTCTGTCCGTCTGAACACCTGTCTGTCCGTCTGAACACCTGTCTGTCTGTCTGTCTGAACTCCTGTCTGTCCGTCTGAACTCCTGTTTGTCTGTCTGAACACCTGTCTGTCCATCTGAACTCCTGTCTGTCTGTCTGAACTCCTGTGTGTCCATCTGATAACCTGTCTGTATGTCTGAACACCTGTTTGTCCGTCTGAACACCTGTCTGTCTGTCCGTCTGAACACCTGTTTGTCTGTCTGAACACCTGTCTGTCCATCTGAACTCCTGTCTGTATGTCTGAACACCTGTCTGTCCATCTGATAACTTGTCTGTCCGTCTGAACACCTGTCTGTCTGAATTCCTGTCTGTCCGTCTGAACACCTGTCTGTCCATCTGATAACCTGTCTGTCCGTCTGAACACCTGTCTGTCTGTCTGAACTCCTGTCTGTCCATCTGAACTCCTGTCTGTCTGTCTGAACTCCTGTCTGTCCATCTGAACTCCTGTCTGTCTGTCTGAACACCTGTCTGTGTGTCTGAACTCCTGTCTGTCCATCTGAACTCCTGTCTGTCTGTCTGTCTGAACACCTGTCTGTCTGTCTGAACTCCTCTCTGTCCATCTTGCCCTGTTAATCTGAGCCACCTTTGGTTTTACATCTTTCAGGTTTCAGATTTTGGTCTCAGCAGGTTTCTGACAGAGAACTCCTCAGACCCAACCTACACCAGCTCTCTGGTGAGTCCTTCACTGCTCCTCAGGTCTAAGTTTGTGATCTTTCTGATCTGGGATCTGATGTTATGTCACAAAGCCACAGCTTAGTGCTTTAACCTCCGCACTCATATGGAAATGATTGTGATGAATCCTGTGAAATGTTAAGTAATTGGAAGAAATTCTGATCTTTTCTCTTGATGCTACAATAAAACTCAAGAGGTCGATTTATTAGACCTCATGAAAGTGGTTGCTGTAATTTTTCATGGTGTTCCTCAGAGCTGTGGTCTTGGTCCTCTGTTTTAAAAATGATGTCAGTTAAATTCGATCTCCCATGCTCTTATTTTGAAAAGTGTGTTATCTTTCTCTCTTTTTATTTTTTAGGGAGGGAAGATTCCCATCAGATGGACGGCTCCTGAAGCCATCGCCTACAGGTGATAATGAGTACTGCATCTGTTGGTTACGGAGGTTCGTCACTCTGATATATCTGGTCATTGTGTTATTAATAAAATAATTTACTGATCAATCACAGGAAGTTCACATCAGCCAGCGACGTGTGGAGTTACGGCATCGTTATGTGGGAAGTGATGTCATACGGAGAGCGGCCGTACTGGGACATGAGCAACCAGGATGTAAGAAGAACACAGAACTTCTTCTGGTTCATTAGTTTGTTGGAATTTAAAGGGTTAAAGAAATCAAGAAGACATTATTGAAATAAATTTCTTTATTTTTAATTTACTCTATACTACTTCTTCTTCCAGAATAAAATAAATCCTTTGAAAATTTCTAGCTCAACCCGGTTTAACCCGATCTGAACCGCTGTTCTGACCCTTCAGGTGATAAACGCCATCGAGCAGGACTACCGTCTTCCGCCACCACCTGACTGCCCCGCCTCCCTGCACGCGCTCATGCTGGACTGCTGGCAGAAGGAGCGGGCCAACCGCCCTCGGTTCTGCGACATCGTAGGAGGTTTGGACCGGCTGATCCGAAACCCCGCCTCCCTGAAGATGACGCACCCAGAGCTGTTGAGGTGAGACCAGTTTTTAAAAAAATTATTTTATCTTTATTGATTCCCAAGAAAGAATCATTCACACAATCTTAGGCATCTACATCAAAAACTAACTTCAACAAGTCAATAAGGTGTACAGATAGATGACTGCCTTATAACAGTCAAATCAAAAATGTAACTGCACTTTCCTGAGAAAGATTATGAAGTAGGAAATAAAGAAAGTATGAAAAAAGAAAAGGTGAAATTAAGAAAAAAAAAAAAAATATATATATATATATATACTCGTACTCGTCGTCTTCCGCTTATCCGGGACCAAGTCGCTGGGGCAGCAGACTCAGCAGAGACGCCCAGACGTCCCTCTCTCCAGACACCTCCTCCAGTTCCTCCAGGTGGAGCCCAAAGCGTTCCCCGGCCAGCCGAGAGACATAGTCCCTCCAGCGTGTCCTGGGCCGTCCTCTGGGCCTCCTCCCGGTAGGACGTGCCTGGAACACCTCCCGAGGAAGGCGTCCAGGAGGCATCCGGTATAGATGCCCGAGCCACCTCAACTGGCTCCTCTCGATGTGGAGGAGCAGCGGCTCTACTCCGAGCTCCTCCCGGATGGCTGAGCTCCTCACCCTATCTCTAAGGGAGCGCCCGGCCACCCTACGGAGGAAACTCATTTCAGCCGCTTGTATCCGGGATCTCGTTCTTTCGGTCATGACCCAAAGTTCATGGCCATAGGTGAGGGTAGGAACGTAGACCGACCAGTAAATTGAGAGCTTTGCTTTTCGGCTCAGCTCTCTCTTCACCACAATGGACCGGCACAGCGCCCCCTTTACTGTGGCAGCTGCACCGATCCGTCTGTCGATCTCCCGCTCCATTCTTCCCTCACTCGTGAACAAGACCCCGAGATACTTAAACTCCTCCACTTGAGGCAGGAACTCCCCTCCAACCTGAAGAGGACAAGCCACCCTTTTCCGGTCGAGAACCATGGCCTCGGACTTGGAGGAGCTGATCTTCATCCCAGCCGCTTCACACTCGGCTGTGAACCGCCACAGTGCATGCTGTAGGTCTTGGCTAGAGGGGGCCAGCAGGACCACGTCATCTGCAAAAAGAAGAGACGAAATCCACTGGTCCCCAAACCAGACCCCCTCCGGCCCTTGGCTGCACCTAGAAATCCTGTCCATAAAAGTTATGAACAGGACCGGTGACAAAGGGCAGCCCTGCCGGAGTCCAACATGCACTGGGAACAGGTCCGACTTAGTGCCGGGAATGCGAACCAAACTCCTGCTCCGCTCGTACAGAGACCGGATGGAACCTAATAAAGGGCCCCCGATTCCATACTCCTGGAGCAGCCCCCACAGGGCATCACGAGGGACACAGTCGAATGCCTTCTCCAGGTCCACAAACACATGTGGACCGGTTGGGCAAACTCCCATGAACCCTCGAGCACCCTGTAGAGGGTATAGAGCTGGTCCAGTGTCGAAGTTCTCCCGGAGGTGGGAGTTGAATACATCCCTGGCCGAGGGCTCCGCCAGGCGTTCCCAGCAGACCCTCACTATGCGCTTGGGCCTGCCAAGTCTGTCTGGCTTTCTCCTCCTCCAGCGGATCCAACTCACCACCAGGTGATGATCAGTGGACAGCTCAGCCCCTCTCTTCACCCGAGTGTCCAAAACATGCGGCCGAAGGTCTGATGATACGACAATAAAGTCGATCATTGACCTCCTGCGTAGGGTGTCCTGGTGCCAAGTGCACTGATGGACACCCTTATGTTTGAACATGGTGTTCGTTATGGACAATCCGTGACTAGCACAGAAGTCCAATAACAAAACACCACTCGGATTCAGATCAGGGAGGTCATTCCTCCCGATCACGCCTCTCCAGGTGTCACTGTTGTTCCCCACGTGGGCGTTGAAGTCCCCCAGCAGAATAATGGAGTCCCCGGGAGGGGCACTATCCAGCACCCCCGACAAGGACGCCAAGAAGTACTCTGCACTACCACTCGGCCCGTAGGCTGAAATGATAGTCAGAGACCTCTCCCCAACCCGAAGGCACAGGGATACGACCCTCTCATCCACCGGGGTAAACCCCAACACGAGACGGCTGAGCTGGAGGGCAACAAGCAAACCCACACCAGCCCTCCGCCTCTCCCCGTGGGCCACTCCAGAGTAGAAGAGAGTCCAACCCCTCTCAAGGAGATGGGTTCCAGAGCCCACGCTGTGCGTGGAGGCGAGCCGGACTATTTCTAGTCGATATCTCTCGACCTCCCGCACAAGCTCAGGCTCCTTCCCCCCCAGCGAGGTGACATTCCACGTCCCTAGAGCCAGCCTAAGCATCCGGGGATCGGGCCGCTGAGGTCTCCACCTTCGTCCGCCACCCAATCCTCTTTGCACCGGTCCCTCACGGTTCCCCCTGCAGGTGGTGGGCCTACTGGAGGATGGCCTCACGTCTCTCGTTCGGGCTTGGCCCGGCCGGGTCCCGCGAGGAGCAACCCGGCCACCAGGCGCTCTCCGACGAGTCCTGACCCCAGGCCTGGCAAGTTTGGTCCCCAAAAATGAAATCAGATCTTTTAGATTTTACATAGTCTACCCAAATCTGCCACCATTGACCGAATTGTTCCATCCTATGATTGAGGAAGGCTGTTATTTTTCCCATTTTATATATGTTAAATGTTATGTCAATGCAGTCATCTAAAGTTGGTTTCTCTCGTGAGAACCATTTTCTTGTAATGTTTTTCTTACTTGCTGTACATAAAATAGTCATCAGATATTTGTTTCTTTCTGAAGTCTCTTATGCCAAAATACATAAGCTTGAACTCTAAAGGAATGTTCTGCTTGAAAATATTTTGTAAGGCACTATTTATCTCTTTCCAGTAATCCTTTATAATTAGGCAGTCCCAGAAGACATGATAATGGTTTGTGTTTTGATTTCTACATTTTCTCCAACATGCAGAAGAGTTTCCATCATAGTAGCATTTCTGAGCAGCTGTGATAAAGAATCTTACCAGATTTTTCCATCCAAATTCTTGCCATTGTAGAGATTTAATATATGTCCATTGGTATCTCCACATTATTGTCCATTCCTCCGCTGTTATTGTTAAGTTGCCCTCTTTTTCCCATCTTGCTTTGATATGTACGGTTGAATTGTTTTTAAGATCTATTAGATTTTTATAGATAAGTGAGATGATCTTCCTTTTAATTTTTGATTTATAGGCATTAATAAAAATTTCCATTAGGTTTATATTCTTGTCAGTAATTGGCTTAATTTTTAAGTTAACAAAATTTCTTATTTGTAAATATCGATAAAAATCCCATTTGTCCAAAGAATATTTTCTCTTGAGTGTTTCGAAATCATTTAAGATTTTGTTATTCATTATTGTGCACAGAGCAGTGATTCCCTTGGATGTTCACTCCTTAAACCTGGCGTCCAGTTTGTTTGGTGTGAAGTCTGAGTCATACGCGATCCATTTTATGACTGCCAGGTCGTTCTCTAGTGCATTTTCTTTGACGATAGTTTTTCACGCTCTAAGGGTTGTTTTCATCCACCGGTTATCTATATTATTTATGAAACTTTGTAGATTTGCATCGGCCATAATTGCTTGTATAGGAACGGGTGTCGCCTTTGTTTCAATAGTTTTTCATTGAGCATTATATGCTGGGTCGCTACAGTATATCAGTGTTCTGGCTTGTGCTGCTAAATAATAATCTCTAAGGGAAGGCAACCCCCAACCTTTCACCCTCTTTTCCAGCTGTAAGACCTTATATCTAATTCTAGGTCTTTTACCCTGCCAAATATTTCTTTATAATAGTTTGTCCCATTCATTAAAAACTTTTAGATTTACTTCAATTGGTAAAGTTTGGAATAAATATAACAGTCTGGGTAGTATGTTCATCTTAATCGAGTCAATTCTTGAGCTAAAACTTAGGAAAGGAGTAAGATTCCATCTTGTGATATCCTCTTTAATTCTTTTTTGCATGGGAACATCCTTAAAAAGTATATTTATTTTTTTGTATTGTTCTTTCTGGTAGGTTTTCTCCTTAGAGAAATCCATCTTTGGTTGCAAACGAATATTTAAGTCGCCTCCACAAATCAGAACTCCTTGTGTTTCTTTTACCATTATATTGGTTATTTTCTTGAAAAGGTCAATATCGCTCCTCAGAGGGGCATATATGTTAAATAATGTAACACGGTTTCCCCCTACATTGCCTCTCACAAGCAAAAACCTGCCTTCCTTATCCACCAGTTTGTATAATTTTTCGAAAAGTATCTTGTTTGAGATAAGAGTAGCTACTCTACTTCTATGTCCTGATTTGTATGAAGAGAAAAACAATTGGTTGAAACCCATTCCCATAGAAACCCATAGAAAACAAACTTGAGATTCCAAGGTTGGAGTCCTGAACAAAAGACCCTGAACTTGGCTAGGAAAACCCTCCAGCCCTGGGGGAAGTCCTCCCTTGAAAAAGAGGGGAGGGCCCCCAACTATGCTACGACTGTTTCTGTCCATTTTGTGCGCATTCCTCCTCAGTAAATTTATTTTTTCTGTCTAGGTTGTGGATAGGGAATATATTCAATATCACAACGATGATGTCCGTAATGCAAAGCAGTCGAACTAACTGAGATACGTTACCTCATAGTGTATATCCTATTGATTATTCAAAGATTATCTAGCTTACATGTCTTCAGAGCTCCTCTTGAAGAGAACTAGTTTCTCTTCTGAACTCACTTAGTCTTTCTCTGATGTTCTTCTCTCGCTCTTCTCCTGGCATTTGTTGTTTTGAGCCTATCTTCTTCCAAGCCGTACGGGAGAGTTGCTCGGCCAGGCTCTCCTTTAGCTTAATCAGGGGGACAGGCAAACCACGCTCCCTCATATCCTTTGTCGCCTCTGCCGCTGTCTGGTAAAGCCGTGTTTCCCCCTCATAAAACACTCGTAGTTTGGTAGGGAAAGGAGATTGGAAGCGGATCTTTCTCTGCTTCAGGACCCGTTTAGCTTCCAAGTATTCTTTGCGTTTCCGCAGCACTGTGGGAGGATAATCATGATCAAAATATATCGGTTTGCCATGAAGAAGCACGTCTTTCTTCTCCCATGCCTTTCGTATAATCTCTTCCTGGGTTTTGCTGCGTAGGAATTTAACCGCCATGGATGGACAGAAACAACCGCCTGTTGTTTCTGTCCCCAGCAGGTGGCGGAGCCAGCGCTCAGTGTGCCCTCTCAATGTCCAATTCCATATTTGGTGCGATCTCCAGGGTGTCTTTAAGTAATTTATCCACAAAATCTCTCATCGATGATCGTTCCGCTCCCTCTGGCACGTTGTATATCCGGATGTTTTCTCTTCGTGATCTCCCTTCCTGATCAAGCAATTTTTCTTGTTGTTGGCTTATCAGTTCGGCCATCTTGCTCAATACCTGCTCCATGTTCTGTGCCCGCTCCTCGACCGCATCAACTCGGTCCTTCGTCTCCTTAATTTTTTTGTGTACGCTGACGAGTTCTGTCTTAATGTCCTCCAGCTGTTGTTTCATATCTCTTTGGAAGTCCCGTAACTCCCCCAGAATTTGCGCTAGTCCTGTCACGTCAGTGGAAAGCGGATTAGCATTAGCTTCGTCAAGGTGGTGATGTGTTGGTGAGCTACCTGCCGTCTTTCTTTCTTGTGCCAATTTTTCGTTCGTGGTTTTCTTATTCCCGTCCCTTTTCCCCATTCTAGACCCCTTACAGACTCCATTTTACTCATTTTCATTATATTTGGCAGGTAATGGGGGTCAAGTTAAGATTTACTGGAGGAGTAGTCAACTCAAGCAGCCATCTTGGAAGGTGACGTCACCAGAACCTCGTGAGACCAGTTTTAATGTGCAAATGTAAATTGTGATTCATGGTGGGCTCAGGGGTCAGAGGTGAGAGAGGGGTGGGGGGAGGGCAGGTACTGACTGACAGCTGTTTATGCAGATGGTTCTGTTTACAGGAGCTGCAGAGCTGCTCCAATTAAAGCTCTCAGTGAAGCAGTGTCCATCCTGTCAGCTCCCAGTCCAGCCTCCCAGTTGGTTCTGAAGCTTTTAGCTGAAGAAGGTTCTGATCCAGGCCGCATTTCTTTCTTCCTCTGACCCAGACTTTCCTGTAATCTGTTACATTTCCAGGCTGCTTGGAAGTAGAATGTAAAATAATGTTGTCTGGATCAGGACTTTGACTCAGTATGACTAACCTTCCCCTCTCTGTGTCCCAGTCCATCCCAGCCCCTGTTGGACCAGCGGGTCCCCCCTCCTCTGTCAGCCTGTGGTTCTGTCTCTGAGTGGCTCCGAGCCATAAAGATGGAGCGGTACGAGCAGAGCTTCCTGCAGGCCGGGTTCACCAATCTGGACGTCATTTCACAGCTCAACACCGAGTAAGGCTCGCCTGTCTGTGTGCCTGACAGTCAGCGCTCAGGGATTACACTTCTGACTGATCTCTTTTTGTTTCCATAGAGACCTGCTCAGAGTGGGCGTCACCCTCGCTGGTCATCAGAAGAAAATCCTCTCCTCCATCCAGACACTCCGAATACACAAAGCCACGCCCACTCTGCTTTACTGACCAATCACAGCTCTGCCCTTCTGCCAAAGCTACACCTGTCAGGATAAAGCTGACTCCGCCCACTGAACCCAGATCCCAAAGTTCTGACCTGAAAAAGCAATAAATACCATCATTACATTAACATGTACTGTTCTGGAAGTTCAGGTGCTGCTAGACTCCGCCCTCTAACCTATTACAACCAATCACCGCCAAGAATTCCATTCGCCTTCAGGTGCCATTCTGGTCAACACTCAGGACTATCTCCAACCAGCCAATGAGTTGCTCAGGAAAACTGAAGTCCCACCTATCTGCACCTGATTGGATGTATTTAGATCAAGGCGTGGCACGCAGCCGGGATCGACCAATCAGCTCCCAGCACAACAATGTTGGAGAATAATCAATTATCTGGTTGGACACTAAGAGGCTCTGTCCTCCAATAAGGTGCTTCTGAGGTTACTAAGCCCCGACCTCTGTATGGAAGCAGAGTTCTGATTGGTTTCTCGTGGGTTCTGCTGGAAACACAGAACAGGCTGGAAAATTTAGATCCGAAAAGTAAAACCAAGAACTGTTTCAGGATCAGATGATGGTCCAAACTGCAGCTGAAGCTCCAAAGGAGGCGTTTCAGGAAGGACTGAACCAGAAAAACTATCAGAGTGAGACCTCTTTACCGTGGATCTCTGTCAGTTATCCTCCAGGAATATTCTGGGATGTCCATGAAGGTGGGAATATTAGGACATCTAGCTGGGTTCCCTGCTGGAAACCATGAGGAATGTTCTGGAAGTGCTTCAGAATCACTGATGTGATTTTAGTGGAATCTCAAACCTGAAGCTCCAGCCACCTCTCCATGTTCCTGTGATTCTTCCCTGGATTCTGGGAAAGTCTGGTGGGAACGTTCAGGATCCGGTATAAAGGGATCTATAGATGCTTTTAAATGAACCTGGGTCTGTTCTGTTGGAAAGGTTCTGATCCAGGTCCGGATGAAGCCATTTAAAGCGGATTTTAAATGAAACCTGTTGTTTTTAGCAGAATTTGAATGTTTTCAGGATTCCTGAGAAGCTGGATATGTTCCAGAAGTCTCCATCAGGACGCCAGAACCAGCTGGACCGCTGTACTGATGTCCGATCCTGAGATTATGACATCATGAGGTCATGTGATTATGAGGCCATGTGATCCTGAGGTCATGTGATCATGAGGTTATGTGTTCCTGAGGTCATGTGATCCTGAGATCATGAGGTCTTGTGATCATGTGATCCTGAGGTCATGTGATCATGAGGTCATGTGATCCTGAGATTATGAGGTCAGGTGATCCTGAGGTCATGTGATTCTGAGATCATGTGATCCAAAGATCATGAGGTCTTGTGATCATGTGATCCTGAGGTCATGTGATCATGAGGTCATGTGATCCTGAGATCATGAGGTCAGGTGATCCTGAGGTCATGTGATTCTGAGATCATGTGATCCAAAGATCATGAGGTCATGTGATCCTGAGGTCATGTGATCATGAGGTCTTGTGATCATGGGATCCTGAGGTCATGTGATCCTGAAATCATGTGATCTTGAGATCATGTGATCCTGAGGTCATGGGATCATGATGTCATGAGATCCTGAAGTCATGTGATCCTGAGATCATGAGGTCTTGTGATCATGTGATCCTGAGGTCATGTGATCATGAGGTCATGTGATCATGAGGTCATGCGATCTTGAGATCATGAGGTCAGGTGATCCTGAGGTCATGTGATTCTGAGATCATGTGATCATAAGATCATGAGGTCATGTGATCCTGAGATCATGAGGTCTTGAGATCATGAGGTCAGGTGATCCTGAGGTCATGTGATTCTGAGATCATGTGATCATAAGATCATGAGGTCATGTGATCCTGAGGTCATGTGATCATGAGGTCATGTGATCATGAGGTCTTGTGATCATGTGATCCTGAGGTCATGTGATCCTGAGATCATGTGATCCTGAGGTCATGTGATCCTGAGGTCATGTGATCTTGAGGTCATGAGATCATGTGAACCTTAGATCATGAGGTCTTGTGATCATGTGATCCTGAGGTCATGTGATCATGAGGTCATGTGATCCTGAGGTCATGTGATCCTGAGATCATGTGATCCTGAGGTCTTGTGATCTTGAGATCATGAGGTCAAGACATGATTAGGTCATGTGATCATGAGGTCATGTGATCATGAGGTCATGTGATCTTGAGATAATAAGATCATGAGGTCACGTGATCCTGAGGTCATGTGATCTTGAGGTCATGTGATCTTGTGATCATGAGGTAATGTGATCATGAGGTCAAGACATCATTTTGTCATGTGAGCCTGAGGTCATGTGATTATGTGGTCAAGACATCATTAGGTCATGTGATCATGAGGTCATGTGATCATGAGGTCATGTGATCCTGAGGTCATGTGATCCTGAGATCATGTGATCCTGAGGTCTTGTGATCTTGAGATCATGAGGTCAAGACATGATTAGGTCATGTGATCATGAGGTCATGTGATCATGAGGTCATGTGATCTTGAGATAATAAGATCATGAGGTCACGTGATCCTGAGGTCATGTGATCTTGAGGTCATGTGATCTTGTGATCATGAGGTAATGTGATCATGAGGTCAAGACATCATTTTGTCATGTGAGCCTGAGGTCATGTGATTATGTGGTCAAGACATCATTAGGTCATGTGATCCTGAGGTCTTGTGATCATGAGGTCTTGTGATCATGAGGTCATGTGATCATGAGATTATGTAGTCATGTGATCATGTTAGCAGAGCAGCAGATCAAAGATTCTCTACTGACCAACATTTCGGCAGAAAAAGTGTTTTTGTAACAAAAAATAAACTGATCTTCTAAAGATGGTTCTGATGTTTCTAAGCTTTCTGTGTAAAGGTGGTTTGTTGTGTTCTGGATCCATCACAGTAGAACCGGTCCCATAGACCACCTCCTGCAGCCAGAAGCTCCTGAAGAGTTGGAGGTTCAGTCAGAGGTCCAAATAACAAAAGGTTGACTAGCTCATCAGCTCAGAACGTTTCTGAAATATGATTGAACCCCCAGAACCAGGCTGGGTGTGGTGCTCTGGAGAACCTCGTCAGAGGTAAACATCTGCAGCTCATCTGATCAGCAGATCTAAACTCTGTCCAAAAGTTGAACGTGTTTGAAGAACAAACCATCATGGAGCTGCTCTGAAAGCTTCAGATGAATCCTAGTTCAGGAGTTCCTGGTCCGACCCGGGTGCTGCATCTGATTTTAGCCCTTCATCTCTTGTTCTGGTCAGTAGATACAACACCTGTGGAGAGGAGAACATCTTCTCAGCTCTGCTCCACCTACACAGAACATCTAGATCAGGGGTCGGGAACCTTTGTCACCATTTTGCTTCTACCAAAGAAAAATAGTCTGGAGCTGCAAGAGAAATTAATTCTTATTATTTTCTTTTCCAGCAGAATGAAACAAACAGACTTTAAATGAAACCCTGAACTAAGCAGGTCTTTATAAATCCTGATATTGGTAGAAAATCGTAGCTCACTTTAAAATAAAACGCCTCGTTGCAGCTTTATGAGTTTTATTAAAGTTTTATGACCCGTTCTCTGAGTTCTCTCTTCTTCTTCAGGTTTATTTCTCAGCACCAATCAGGTGAAGCTCCTGAACACAGGATAAAAACTACTTCAACACCGCGTCTAAACTTTCTTTATTTCAGGAACATCTAATTCAATGCTGGTGTTTCCAGCTGGTTCTGAAGCTTCATGCTGATCTTCTCTATGTTGGGGCTGGAAGATGTGACCTTGACCTTTACTCGGAGCCGCAGGCTCTTATTTGTGAGGCGGGAGCGATATTTGGACTTTATGATGTTCTCGCTGGAGAAAACTTGCTCTCATAAGTATGTTGAAGCATCTGTGGTCAGGTCTCCAGATGCAGACTCTTCGTGTTCTTTGACGTGTGGAGAAAAGCTCTCAGAGGCAGGTTTCAAACACAAGTTAGCTTACCGCGGGGTCGCGACCTCAAGGAGCCAGCTGCAGGTAAAGGCGAGGGCTGCAGATGTGGATGAGATGTTTATCATGATCAACCTTCTTAAAATCCCACGTTAAGAAATCGCCTCGAACTCAACATAACTACGCGTCAAAATAATAAATATTTATAAAAAACATTTAATTATGAAATAAATTATTTTTCTATTTATTGTTTCCTTTTGAGAAAGCCAGGAGAGCCTCAGAAACCCTGGACTAGAACCTCACCGTTGGAGCGTTGTGACTCTGGACAGAAGGAGCAGATGGTTCTGAATCAGTGAGATCATCCAGATGATAACTCAGGGTTTCAGTCTCCAGGATGTTCTCCTCCTTCAGGTGACCTGGCTGTGAGCTCCATGAGGAGGAGGAACAATAACCCAGTTTTCTTTCTGAGGTGGACTGCTCCCAGCTCCTCAGGACCTCCCAGCAGGCTGATTTATCTTCTGATGGGGTTTAAAGTGTCTCCAGCCTGACCTTTGACCTTCAGGAGACTCTCAGATCTCCAGGACACCCTGGCTGAGTGCTCCTTATCAGATTGAGGATGGTGAAGGAGGGATGGCTGTGTGAGACCTGCAGAGCAGATCTGCACCTCCAGGTTCCTCTCACCATTTGTACTGACTGATAAGATCCAGAACATCCTCAAGCAGAGCTGGTCCTGCTGGACTGATCGGTCCAGATCTGTTAGAGTTCTGGTACCTTGGAGCTGGCTATGTTCCTCTTCCTTGCTGAGGTTAGAAAATGTTGAAGGAAACATCTGGAAGATACATTCTTAAAGGCTTTCTGGTGCTTTTTAACCTTGTGAGTCCTGTAGAACCTGAATCTGGTACTGTATGTTCCTCAGGCTGGATGGGTACTAAGTGGGTCGGGCTTCTTTGAAGAGACCCAGCAGGATTTCTGTAGCCTAAAGATGTGATCAGTCCAAACTGTGCAGCATGTGAAGAACCAAATGGTTCCTAGAGGTGCTGCTCTGTAGAGAAGACCTGAAATCTTCTGACAATAAATCAGGAGGAACTTCTCCTCCTTCAGATAAACTAGAAACAAAACCATCTAGATTTGCAGAATCTAGAAGGATTTGATTCAGAATTTTTATTGTTAAATTCAGAAGATGACCGCGTCTTTCATCCCGGTTCCACCACCTCCTGGTTCCACCACATAGAACCAAAGCCTTTGTTCTGGCTGGACCAGGGTCATTCTGTGAGGAGTTTGCAGGTTCTCCATATAATTGTGTGGTTTCTCTCCAGGTACTCCAGGTTCAGTCCAGTCTGAAACCTGCATGCTGGGTTCATTATAGGTGGAGGAACATGTAGAAGAACCCTCTGCTCCTGATTCTGTGTCCCTGTGATGGACCGGTCCATGGTGCACCCCACCTGTGCGGTGCCAGAACCAGACCTCCTGCTGCCCTGTGAGGATGAAGCAGGTGTAGATGATGGACAGATGGACTACCTGCAGCTTCACACCAGCTGAAGCTTTGTTCAGTAAGTCTGGTTCCAGTTGGACCTGTTCTCATCAGAAACGGAGTGGAGGTCCGTTCTGTCCTGGATGAAAGTCTGAAAGAAGACCGGTCTGAAACGTTGGTCTGAGTCCAACAGGATGGTGGTTCTGACCGGGATTGAAAGTCTGTTCTGAGGTCTGTTGAAGTCAGCTGGTGTCTCCATCACTGCTGTGGTGGAACCAGGGATGATTTGTTGAAGCCAGATGGAGCCCGGTTTGATACGGACCTGGTTCTGTTATGATACAGTAATTCTGTCCAGTCTGGTTTTTATAGTTCAGATGAACACATCCTGTTGGAAAAGAACAAAGGTTCAGTCTGAGACCTCAATCTGCCAGATTTCAAACCCAAACATGTTGGATTCTGAACATCTGAATCATGTGGAGGAACTGTTAGAGCCTGGTATCAGAATCAGAACAGCTTCTGTCTGTCCAGAACGGGTCTGAAGGATCCAGCAGATCTGAAGAAGCCTCTGACTGAAGACACTCTGTTGTTGTAGGACAGTCTCATGAAGAGGATGCTCAGAGTTCTCCATAATGTTCTTCATTTTATGAAGAATCCTTCTTTCCACAATGATCTCCAGAGGTTCCAGAGGAGTCTCCAGAACAGAACCAGCCTTCTTTATCAGATTGTTGAGCTTTTTTAAGGTTCTGATGCTGCTTCCCCAGCAGATGATGGAGAAGAGATCAGACTCTCCACAACAGACTTATAGAAGATCTGCAGCATCTTGCTGCAAACACCAAAGGTCCTAAGCTTCCTCAAGAAGTACAGTCTGCTCTGTCCCTTCTTGTAGATGGCTTCACAGTTGCATCTCCACTCTAGTCTGTTGTCCAGGTGAACACCGAGGTATTTATACACCTCCACCACCTCCACTTCTTCTCCCATGATAGAAATAGTTTTTGACTTATTCCTGTTTCTCTTAAAATCTACAATCATCTCCTTTGTTTTAGTCACGTTCAAAATGAGATGATTGTTTCCACACCATGCCACAAAGTGATCCACCACCTTCCTGTACTCAGCTTCTTGTCCATCTCTGATCCACCCCACGACTGCAGCCTTATTCCTATTCAGTCTCTCCAGTTGTCTCTTCACCTGACTTCTTGAGACACACAGGTGGAAGGTGGAAGCAAAGGAAGCATCAGCATCTTCTGATATGGTTGAAGGCAAACATGTAGAAGCAGAAGGTTCTAGGGCTGAGGTGGAAGATACAACATGTGAGGTGTTACTGGACAGCTGTGGGTCCTGTGGGTCAAAGGAAAGTGGAATGTCTGTTTGGCTGTGAGCAGGAGAGGAGGATGTGAAGCTTGTTTCTGAACTGAACCTATTGAAGAATATGTTCAGTTCATTGGTTCTGTCCAGACCTCCATCGGTCTGATCATCCTCCTGCTTGAAGCCTGTGATCTTCTTCATCCCTGACCACACATCTCTGATATTGTTTTGGTGGAGCTTGCTCTCCAGCTTCTTCTTCTACACCTCCTTGCTGTCTCTTATCTTGACTTTAAGTTGCTTCTGTAAACTCCTCAATAATTCTCTGTCTCCTTCTCTGAAGGCTCTTCTTGTTAAGCAGGTCCTTCAGGTCACTGGTGATCCAAGGTTTGTTATTGGAGAAGCATCTCACGGTTCTGGTGGGGATGATGTTATCCAGACAGAAGTTTATATAGTCGGTTACACACTCAGTCATGGCATTGATGTCCTCTCCAGTGCGTCCCAGTCTGTAGCCTCAAAGCAACCTTGCAGAGCTTCTTCAGCTTCCTGTGACCATTTTCTCACAGTCCTCTTTATTACAGGTTGCCTCTGAACAAGGGGCTTATATTTCGAGCAGAGAAAAACAAGATCGTGATCTGATTTGCCTAGAGGAGGTCTTGCTGTAGAGATGTATGAGTCTTTGACATTTGCATAAAACAAATCCAATGTTTTGTTTTCTCTGGTAGAGCAGCTGACAAACTGTTGAAATGTTGGAAGTGTAGCAGAGAGTGAAGCATGGTTAAAATCACCAGAAATTGCCACAAAAGCATTGGGGTTTTGTGTCTGTAGCTTAGCAACAACTGAGCTGATGACATCACAGTGTGATAAAGAAGGTCAACTTAACCAGGACTCATCTGACTCCAGAACACTTTACCACACAGAGGTTAGTGGTCCACTCCATGACTCCAAGGTCCTAAGATCCTGTAGCTGCAGAACAGTCATCATTCCTCCTCCACCGTGCTTGACAGCAGGTATCAGATATTTGTGCTGATCTGCTGTGTTTGGTTTTCTCCAAACATGATGCTGTAAATTATGGACTAACTTCTCTTCATTGGTCTCATCTCTCCAGAAAACATTGTTCCAGAAATGCGTGACGTCTTTATTCATCCAGGTGGACCCACTGAGATCCAGACGTGGTGAAGAGGCAGCATGATGCAAAAATGTTTCATCATAACAGGAGAGAAGAATGACAGAAACTACAGGTTGACACCATAAAACACCAGAAGAAACTAAACTTCTCTACAAATATAGCGACAAAGTCAAAGGAAGAGGATAAAATCAAGCTCAGCGTTCTGAGGTAGTTAAAAGCAGAACTTTAGGATCTGCTGCAGATGAATCCAAGGGACCACAGAGGAAGACTGAAGAGAAAAGGGACCATGGAGGAACTATTTCATCTCACCATGACGTCTGGTCCATCTGAAGGTCATTGTGTCTGAAATCTGGTGGTTCTTCAGATGGAAATGATGATTTTGGTCATGTTAGTGTTGGAGTTGGTAAGAACGTCCTGACACACAGATCTACATGAAGGTCATGTGGCCTACAGATGTTCCAGGCTGAAACAGAAGGCTCCAACTTCCCTCAGAAGAAAAAGTTACAGCAAGCGACTCAGCATCTGTCAGAGACAATAATTAGGAATCATCTGGATCTACAGCTGAGAGCTCTGATGGAGCGATGAAGAACCCCTCACAGAGCGTCACCTCCAACAGCTCTGCTGGAAGCACCAGGAGATGCCCAGGCTGCAGGTGTTCCACCTTAACGTCCACAAATACACACCGACAACCGCATGTGGAGGTCAGAGGTCAGAGCCGCCCACTCAGGAGCTTCATGTGACCGAGGGTTGAGGAAACCAGAGTCTGCTCAAGCATCTAGAGAGGAAGTTTTCACTAATAACTACTTCTCTTCAGGATGCCGGGTTTCAGCTGTCCAGCGGGTCGGTTCTTCAGCACCTTCAGCCGGTTTCTGCCTGGTTCCTCCTCAGGGATCGGGTCTGTCAGAGCAGATAGTCTCATCTCCATGTGTCTGAGAGGCAGGAGAAGAACCGGATCGTGTTCCCAAATTGGGATAAACGTTTACAACCTAAACCCAGACCTACTAATTTAAACGGACCGGACCGGGACACTTTAGAACCTCCAGGGGAACAACTTAAAGTCCTAAAACCTGCCTCCATAAAGCCGTTAAAGCCTCATCATCTAACCTGACCCATAGATCCAAAATGACAAGAACCAAAATCCGCTTTCCTTATTTTTTAACACCTGAACCGGGCCACATGTTGGTACCCTGGGCCTTCAGTCATTCCTTCAGCTACATGTGTCAGATGGCTTATGAATGAGGTCTCAGACTTCTGGATCAGAACCTAGAGGTTCAGGTTTCTCTTGGGCCTCCCCTGGAGACCGATCCCTCTGAGCCTCCTCACTCAGCTCCAGAACCTCCTCCTGGAGTCAGCAGGCCGCCGCTCGTCTGACAGAAATCACTTCTGCACGGAGCAGCGCGCAGGGCCCGGCTTTATGAATCCCAGCTGGCGCCGTCCAGCAGCATCTGACGGGAGGTTCTGCTGAGTCCCGAGAGAAGTCCGGTTTCATGCTGCAGACACTGTGATGTATAGGAAGGCACATTTCAACAGGCTGGTCCACTTTAATGAGGACCGAGCTGGAAGAGAGACGCAGAGGAACGAGAAAACAGACGGGTTGAGTTTCATCTGAGAGAGAGAGGGGGTGTGTGTTACGTGTGTGTGTGTGTTACATGTGTGTTACGTGTGTGTGTGTGTGTTACGTGTGTGTGTGTTACGTGTGTGTGTGTGTGTTACGTGTGTGTGTGTTACGTGTGTGTGTGTGTGTGATTTTTCCAGTTTTTGACAAACCTGATCTCCAACATCCCACGACAACCAGGAACCTCATCAGGGACGTGTGTTCTGACCCGCCCGGACCTTTATAAAGGGTTCTGAAAGATTTCTAACAGCCCAGGTAACTCTGTGGGTCCACCAGAACCTTCCCAGAGGTATCTGGCAGGCACTTGCTGCTTGAGTCTCAACCAAACAATAGAAAATAATTGATTCATGGACCCGAGCATGTGGCAACAGGGGAGAGGACTGACTCACCATTACAAGGAAGAAACTGCAGCAGAACCAGAACCAGGTTCAGTATAAGATACCATCTGTGTGTCTGGACTAATATGAGCTGGTGTCCTTCTTTGGTTCTGTTGGACCTTACATGTGCTCACTGATAAATCTTTATGTTTTGGCTGGGTTCAGTCTCTAAACTGCCTTTTTTATCTAAAGTTCTGGAGAACATTGTTCTGTCACAGTTTCAAACTTTCACTCTGGGTTTAAACTACCAAAGTACTGAAAAACCAAAGTACTGAAACAGCTCCTTTAAAAGATTTTAACGTCCGTTTTTAAATCAGATGATGCTGCTACAGTCAGTGCTGCCTTTGACACTCTGGATCACCTTGTTCTACGGAGGCCCTAAAGGGTCAGCTCTTTAGTGGTTCATATCTAACAGAGAGAAGTTAATTGATTAGATGATAAAATACTTCTATTAGTTAATAGTGAGAAAAACGTTATGCAAGCTAAATATAAGACAAATAACATGAGCACAACCTCATGAATCATCTTCATCATTTTCCACATCTTACTGCTGAAGCCTCTCTTTTAGCATGTGGTTGGAGTAATTTGCTTTCTATACAACTCTAGTTTTAGATCAACCACATTTTAAAGCAGCCCAACATGTATCCTTTCTAATTAAAGTATTACAGAAGTTAAAAGGTGTGGCTGTTAAATAGTAACAGTGATCAATTTAATCACCTTAATCCGTTTTCCGTACAGCTCACATTTATCACATCAGCACCGTTCCTTCTCATTTGCAGGGAGTTTGCTGATGTGCCTTCTGTCCAGATAAATGGACACTCTTTGGCTGTAGCTCTTCTTGCCTGTGGAGTTCTTCAAGGGTCTGTCCTAGGCCTCGTTTTGTTCTCCATGTTGCCTTTAGGATCCATTATTGCCAGAGAACATCACGTTTCATCTCTATGCAGATGACATCCAAGTCTATCTGCCCTTAAAAACAGAACCACTGCATCCTATATTAAACAGCTTAGATGCCATCAAAACATGGTTGAACTTAAACTTTCTTCACTTAAATAAAATGAAAACTCAGATTATTTTATTGCAACGAACTGGTTTATGGAATTAATACAGAGGTTTTCCAGAGACAGCTGTGCTTCTAGATACACTCAAAAAGCTGAGTGTTTTTTCCAGTGAAGTATACTGGAAAAAACACTGGAAGGTCTGGTTTAATTCATGCAGAAGGTTGGTCCCATTATTAATCAGTTTTAATCGGCACAAGAACAAACACACAATAATCTCTGATGCAGAGCAACAATTAACTGGTGCAATCATCCCACAGGCTTGTAGACCATTTATATGACATGTATGAAGATATAGATGTCAAGTCTGTGTAACCAGGAGGAGTCGGTGACATCTGGAGATGGATCAGCTTCCTAAATAACTAGAATGTTGTTAGTTGTATGTTTTATGGCTGCTTGAATGTATTGCCAAGGAATGGGGGGAGGGGTGGGTGCAGGGTGGAGGGGTGGAGGGGTGGATGAAGTGGGAGGGGTGTTAAACTCAGAGAAAATGTGATTTGACCTCAAAGTCTTCAAGAATCTTTAAAAGGTCAACATTGTGGGCTTTTTAGTATTTTTATATGTTACATTGTTTCTATTGTTGTTAGTTAATAAAACATTTTTATTTAAACAGTTTTTTCTGAGTTTTATCAGAACCAGAATTAAACCAAACTGATGATTCAATGATTATGACATTCAAGTAAAAAGTATCTGTGATACTGGTACTGTTTTCACTTGGTATCGGATCAATACCAGGATTCCCAGTATCGGCCACCCCTATTAAATACAGTGAGATCATTTAGAACCCAACAGGGCGGAGGAGAACAAAAAACCCGAAAGAACCCAACCCCAAACACCTCCGGAACCTAACACCATCAGGTCTTTATTTCTCTAAATGTTTTTCTACTTCATTCTGGGATCATTTCTTCTTCTGTAAACCCAATAATTTACTACCATAGAATAATAAATCTTTAACGAAGATAAACCTGAGATCAACAACGTGTTCTAGATTATCATCATTTATTTCCCACCAAACCAAACCCAAGAAGAAGCAGTGAAGTAACAACTCGGTACATCATCAGTGGTTTCCATGGATACAGAGAGGCGGTATCAGCCCGGTGCTGCCGACCCACTGATCATCCTCCGTGGGAGCAGGTCTATAACTGCAGGATGCTGGGTAATACAATGCCAGGATGGAAAGACATCAGCAATGCTGCTCCTTAAATCTGGGAGGAGCTTTCAGCTCGTTTCCTGTAGCATAACTATCAGGAGAACCTAAAGGTCAGAGGTCATACACTGTGCTAACATCATCAGTGATGTTTTCATAGTTTTCATCAGATCCCTGCACCAGTTCAGCAGGCTGGGAGACCTTCATGGGTCCGTCTGGAGCAGAACCTGCAGGTATAGAGAACATTTATTCAGGATCTGATCAGAGTTATCCTCAGAAATCCAGAATCATTTCTGTGAACCCTGAAACATTTGATGGACAGTTAACCCCTGCTGACTGAGGGAGTAGTTCCACTTATCTGAAGTGGGTTTCTGTGGAGTCGTCATTAACAGTTGCTATCTTACCTGCAGTAGATCTGAACGGCCTCCATCTGGGAAATAAAACTGGGGAACCATGGCAACCACCAACCTCCACCCACGTTTCAACCACTTGTCATGTTTAGCAAAAACAAATCTTTCAGTCAACCTTTCAACATTAGAGCATTAATAGAAAGGTCAAGTATCACTAGTGAATAAATTAGCAGGTGTTATATAAAAATAAAAGTTCAGTTCATTAATGAACATCTAGGGAGGTTGTTGCACAGGTTGTTAACGACAGGCGGCCCTTTAGGCTCAGAACAACCAAGTCAGTCTTCACAGGTTGGGCAAAAACTTGGAGTTCCCAGTAACAGACTGGTTTCAGATTCTTGGTTCACCGCTAAAAGACTGGGAATCACAGCTAACAACTGCTGACAGATCACAGACTAAAAAATTAAACCAGCTAAAGCCAACTGAAAGCTTTAAACTCAGCTGGGTGACAGATGGAGGAGTAAAAACAAACACACCACTAGGGGGCAGTAACACGACGCATTCTCTGAATTCAGACAAAGTTTCTTTTACAGCGCCTGAAATGGGAGAAGAAGGCATTTCATGTACTGAATTGATCCCTAAACTGATTTGGATCATATTTTGGACCACGGTTT